>NC_062280.1:155844127-156147157 GCF_902655055.1 Lutra lutra
GGCAAACTGAAGATGTATAAAATATCATGCAGACCTACCCTCAGTGGCTTGTAGGAGTGTAAGGCACAAACGTGAAGAACTAGAGCAGGCATGCTGCATGCAGTCATGAGATAATCCCCCTGAGTTTATAGAGATGTGCTTAGGGCTTCTGGACTGTTCTAAAGAAAAGATTCACAATAGCTGTGTTTTTGGTTTCCAAGAGAAAACACTTTATTGATGTTATAAAGTAAAAACCTAGTGGAAATAGAAGAGAAATCTACGCAGAGATGTGGGCCATAGCAAGCAGTAAAGGAGAATGAGACAAAGTTACATCAAATCAGGTACTTACAATATCCGACTTCATTAGTTGGGGAAGCACCGTGGAGACATCCAGGCTGGAGTCCCGATTGAGAGGCCTGGGTGAGG
Organism: Lutra lutra; assembly: GCF_902655055.1. NCBI lineage: Eukaryota > Metazoa > Chordata > Mammalia > Carnivora > Mustelidae > Lutra > Lutra lutra. The sequence continues at coordinate 155,844,533 of NC_062280.1, forward strand.
TCCTCCCCTTGGGTGAGACTTCCAACTGACCATGTCCATTAGGGCCGTATTTATAGGGCAAATGACGAGGTCTGAAGTTAACCATGTGTTTGCCTACATGTGCAGTATGGAGCAAGCTGTTTTCCTATGTTATCATGTCTTTTTTTTTTTTTTTTAAGATTTTATTTATTTATTTGACAGAGAGAGATCACAAGTAGGCAGAGAGAGAGAGAGAAAGAGAGAGAGAGGAAAGCAGGCTCCTTGCAGAGCAGAGAGCCTGATGCGGGGCTTGATCCCAGGACCCTGAGATCACGACCCCGAGCTGAAAGCAGCGGCTTAACCCACTGAGCCATCCAGGTGCCCCTGTTATCATGTCTTTACCTCTTCAAGGAGCTTGGGCCATATGTGCTTTCCTTCCCTCCCAGTTTCTGTTCTGGGGACCAGCCCAGCCTGAAGCCAGAGTGGATGCAAGGCAAGATTTACAGACCAGAAGGGCCAGTTCTGACCTGGAAGCCAGTTAATGTACAACTAACCAGGCTCCCAAGGTCACTCATGTAGCACAAGTCTCACACACAACATTCTTTAGCCTGCCTGTGGATGTGCAGGTTATGGTGGTCAGTTTTGGAGGACAAGTCACAGAAACCTTCATCCATACAATACATGGACATGGCAAGATTCCTGACAACTGAGTAGAACATGGGCAGTTTTCAGAGGATGTAGGATTGGTATTAGCTTGAAGTCCGGGTCAGTTTCCTTAGGTGGAGACTGTTTCTGGAACAGCATTTACTTAAACTCCTTTCTTTCTTGTTATCTATATATTTAAAAACTTCCAAAGGTAATACAGCACACTTAAAAAATTAAATAATACAGAAGTGTTATATAAAAAAAGGGGAAAATCGTATCCATCCCACACTTTCCTAAGGAAAGCTTTTACAGTTGAGAGTGTAGTCTTCTGAAAATTTCCGTATGTATCAAAGAAGATGAAGTCCTTCTCCTCAGCCTCCTCTATCTCTGTCCCCTTCTTCCATCACCCACCCTCCCCATATGCTTTTTAGAAACAACATGCTTGAGGTTAAGAGGTGAGCTTAGACCCACCTGCTCTCTAGTCCCATTCTGAGAATTCAAGGAGACAAATTAGCACAGCTTTTCTCCAGAGGCTTTGCTCCTTCTCAAAACCAGCTGTCTTAGGGCCTTAAACTTTTCATCTAAACTAACTTTACCCAACTAGTGTGGACCACCTTCTTGCTCTAGGGAAATTCTGCGGAATCTGCCAAGGCAGAAAACCTGAGGAAAACCTGGCTAAGCTTGAGCCAGCACATAAAGAGCTTCTCAGTTAACTGACCCTGCTAAATGGTGATTAGGTAAATCAAAGGCTCTCCCATGTCTCATCAGACAGCCACACTCTTTCTAGAGAAATGTAGCAAGGAAAGAAGGGAGAAAGTGGATGAAGTGCTTATTTCCCATATTGCTCCTTGAAGAGTAGAAAGAAGTTTCCTGTCTTCTGTGTGGATTTAGGAAAAGGATATTGAATAAGGGTTTCACCATAACCCTGCTGGGGAGGACAAGTGAAGGTGAAGGCAGCTGGCCTGTGAAGTATTCCCTCCCTTCTCTTGGAAAGTAATGACCTTAAAGAGAACAACAACAACAACAACAAACAAAAACAAACAAACAAAAACCATAGGTGATGTGGTTGAACCCACCTGTCTATTAACCTCCAGTTAATAGACCGATGATACTTGCTAGGAGGAAGATACTTTGTCTAGAGAATGCTTCTTCTGGGATGTCTCTGGCTTAAAGATTTTTGCAGTTACTAAATCCAGAATGTTTAGTTTTATGAGGCATCATTCCCTCCAGAATATCATCTAAACTGTATAGCTCTCTGAGTATAAAGTAGAGATGTTTCATAATTGAAATGTTCTCAACAGAGTGGTAATAACCCACAAATTCCATCTGAGAGGACTCTCTATTAGAAAAAAACCCCTCATTTATTATTCTGGTCCAGAGAGTGTGTTCAGTGTGATCAAGAAGGACGTAAGGGATCATGAGGTATGTTCCAGACTTTAGAATGCTTTTTTAACTTGTGTTATTAGTAAAGCTTGACACCAGAAAATATCCTTGATTCCTGTCAGTCTGACTTGATAATTTTTATCCTCTATAGCTCACCTGGATATGTACTTGTGCAACTTTCATCTTTCACTAACTGTGTATAGTCGTGTTACTTACACATATAGACATGGTACATGGGGCTTGATGGAGAACTTCTTAGATATGTGGAATTTTAGAGGTACGGAATATATAGCTGGTAGCAAGGGTCCCAGGTGATTTGTATGCATACCAGAGTATAAGAAGCACTGGCACAGTTATTGTCCAATTTTTTTGGTGGCAAAACTTCTTGACAGTGTTACTTATACTACTTATACTATTTCTTATCTTCCATTTTCTTTCCAGAGCACTGCAATCTGGATGTGGTTTCTTCTCGTCAAAGTCATCTAGCTCAAATTTTTAGCATAATTTGGTCCAATAGAGTGCCGTTGCAAAAAATCATTTTCTTGTCTCTCTCTTTTTTTTTGGGGGGGGGGCATTTCATTTGCCTGCTTCTTGTCCTACTTTTTTGTCTTCTTTCTCTCACCTTTTTATCTGCAAGGTATATAGATATCGCAGTGTCTCTAGAATTAGGCTTGGATCCTCTTCTCTATTTTCCCTCTGTATCTTTGGGTGATTGCATTTTGCTATATAGCCTTATAAACCACTTAAATATTGATTTTTTTCAGATTAATATCTCTAGCCTAAACCTCTCTTCTGAACTCCAGACAGTTTCTTCAACTGTCAAATTTGACATATCCACATGGATTTCTCATTGGCACTTCAGTCTAGCACACCCAAAATGAATCTCATCTCCCCCACTGTATCCTTTTAGCCTAGTATCCCTTCTCCCAGTTAGCGGTGACAATATCATCCATCCAGTTAGTTGCTCATTGTATCATTGAAACCTCCTCTACCTGACCTCCTATATTCATTCCACTCACATGTTTAGTCAGTTACACTTCCAAAATATATCTCTCATCGGTCTGCTCTTCTCCATTATCTCAGCCACCATATCGCTCACATGAGCAACCACAAGAAGCTTCATAAGCAGTTTCCCTAATTCTAGAAAAATAGTTAAATTACCTGCCCAGTTGTCATGCTAATATCTAAAAGTGTAAATTGAATGTGTCACCATCCTGCTAATAATTCATCAGAGGCTTCATGTTGAACAAAATCCAGACTCCTATGCCTTCCAAGATCTACATGACTGGCCTCTGCTTGTCTCTCAGATGCCGTATTCTCTACTAATCTCCCAGGATCAGTAACCTTCAGCTTCCCAGGGCCTGCTCTGTTCTCCGGGAATCTCATTTTCTCCTATCCCAGTGGCTTTGAGTTTTTTTTTTTTCCTTTTCACAGGAATGTTTCCATATAAACAATCACAGACACAATACATATCTATATAAACATCTATATACATATGTATGCATGAATGTACATGTACACATAGACGCACACAGACACATACAGAGATATAGACATATGCACATACACAGACTCACATACACACACATTTGCATGCCCATACACCCCATTCAGCTTCTTACCCTTCATGTCTCATTTCCAATGTCAAATCCCTAGAGGTGTTATCTTTGACAACCTAATTCAAATAATTTTTCAGTTGATTTTCTTGGCTTTACTAGGGAGAAAATGATTCATCAACAAATGAAGACAATGTGATCATTCTTCCAGTTTTCATATTGCATTTTATTTTTAAAATCTAAATCCTCTGAGATATCCAGAAAAATATTGAATAATGGTTGTGATAATATATCTATGCTCCTGATTTTAAAAAATTTTCTTCACTGTTTTTGCAAAATATGGTATTTTGATCTTGCTTTTTTTTTTTTCTCTTTCTGAGAATTTATTTTCAACAATAATTTCTGGGTTGAAACATATTTTGTATTCTGGATAAAGGAAAACTTACCCCTCCCGTCCAGTTTCCATCTTTAGATTCTATTAATAACATAAATTTTAGTATTTGTAGGCAACCCCTTTTTTTGTGATCAGGTAATCGGTCTCAAGGTTTCTTTTTTTTTTTAATTTTTTATTAACATATAATGTATTATTTGCCCCAGGGCTACAGGTCTGTGAATCGTCAGGCTTACACACCACTCACCGTAGCACACCCTCCCCAATGTCCATAGCCCAACCACTCTCTCCATAACCTCCTCTGCCTGGCAACCCTCAGTTTCTTTTGTGAGATTAAGAGTCTCTTATGGTTTGTCTCCCTCCCGATCCCGTCTTGTTTCATTATGTACTTTTCTATCATGCAGGCCCCCCACTCTGCTTCTCAAATTCCTCATATTGGGGAGATGATATGGCAATTTACTTTCTCTGATTGACTTATTTTGCTCAGCATAATACCCTCTAGTTCCAACCACGTCATTGCAAATGGCAAGATTTCATTGCTTTTGATGGCTGCATAGTATTCCATTTTGTGTATATATATATATATATATATATACCACATCTTCTTTATCCATTCATTATCCATTCATCTGTTGATGGACATCTAGGTTCTTTCCATAGTTTGGCTATTGTGGACATTGCTATAAACATTCGGGTGCACATGCCCCTTCAGATCACTACATTTGTATCTTTAGGGTAAATACCCAGTAGTATGACTACTGGGTCATAGGGTAGCTCTATTTTCAACTTTTTGAGGAAGCTCCATGCTGTTTTCCAGAGTGGTTGCACTAGCTAGCATTCCCACCAACAGTGTAGGAGGGTTCCCCTTTCTCCGCATCCTCGCCAGCATCTGTCATTTCCTGACTTGTTCATTTTAGCCATTCCGACTGGTGTGAGATGGTATCTCATTGTGGTTTTGATTTGTATTTCCCTGATGCCAAGAGATGTGGAGCACTTTTTCATGTGTCTGTTGGCCATCTGGATGATGCCTTTGCAGAAATGTCTGTTCATGTCCTCTGCCCATTTCTTGATTGGATTATTTGTTCTTTGGGTGTTGAGTTTGATAAGCTCTTTATAGATTTTGGATACCGGTCCTTTATCTGATATGTCGTTTGCAAATATCTTCTCCCGTTCTGTCAGTTGTCTTTTGGTTTTGTTGATTGTTTCCTTTGCTGTGCAAAAGCTTTTGATCTTGATGAAGTCCCAAGAGTTCATTTTGCCCATGCTTCCCTTGCTTTTGGTGATGTTTCTAGGAAGAAGTTGCTTGGCTGAGGTCGAAGAGGTTGCTGCCATGTTCTCCTCAAGGATTTTGATGGAATCCTTTCTCACATTGAAGTCTTCCATCCATTTGGAGTCTATTTTTGTGTGTGATGTAAGGAAATGGTCCAGTTTCATTTTTCTGCATGTGGCTGTCCAATTTTCCCAGTACCATTTGTTGAAGAGACTGTCTTTTTTCCATTGGACATTCTTCCCTGCTTTGTCGAAGAGTAGTTGACCATAGAGTTGAGGGTCTATTTCTGGGCTCTCTATTCTGTTCTGTTGGTCTGTTTTTGTGCCAATACCATAGTGTCTTGATGATGACACTTTGTAATAGAGCTTGAAGTCTGGAATTGTGATGCCACCAACTTTGTCTTTCTTTTTCAACATTCTTCTGGCTATTTGAGGTCTTTTCTGCTTCCATATAAATTTTAGGATTATTTGTTCTATTTCTTTGAAAAACATTGATGGTATTTTGATAGGGATTGCATTAAACATATAGATTTCTTTAGGTTGCATAGACATTTTCACAATATTTGTTCTTCTAATCCATGAGCATGGAACATTTTTCCATTTCTTTGTGTCTTCCTCAATTTCTTTAATGAGTACTTTCTAGTTTTCTGAGTATAGATTCTTTGGTTAGGTTTTCTCCTAGGTGTCTTTGGTTTGGGGTGCAATTATAAATGGGATCGCCACCTTAATTTCTCTTTCTTCTCTCTTGTTGTTGGTGTATAGAAATGTAACTGATTTCTGTGCATTGATTTTATACCCTGATACTTTACTGAATTCCTATACAAGATCTAGCAATTTTGGAGTGGAGTCTTTTGTGTTTTCTACATAAAGTATCCTATCATCTGCAAAGAGTGGTAGTTTGACTTTTTCTTTGCCAATTTGGATGCCTTTAATTTCTTTTTGTTGTCTGATTGCTGAGGCTAAGACTTCTAGTCCTATGTTGAATAGGACTAGTACTATGTTCTAGTACTTCTATTACTATGTTGAATAGCAATGATGATAATGGACCTCCCTGCCGTGTTCCTGGCCTTTGTGGAAAAGCTCTCAGTTTTCTCCATTGAGAATGATATTTGCTGTGGATTTTTCATAGATGGCTTTGATGATATTGGGGTATGATCCTCTATCCCTACACTTTGAAGAGTTTTAATCAAGAAAGGATGCTGTCCTTTGTCAAATGATTTTTCAGAATCTATTGAGAGTATCATTTGGTTCTTGTTCTTTCTTTTACTAATGTATTGGATCACATTGATTGATTTGTGGATGTTGAACCAACCTTGCATCCCAGGAATAAACCCCACTTGGTCATGGTGAATCATCCTTTTAATGTACTGTTGGATCCTGTTGGCTAGTATTTTGGTGAGAATTTTCACATCTGTATTCATCAAGGATATTGGTCTGTAATTCTCCTTTTTGGTGGGGTCTTTGTCTGGTTTTTGGGATCAAGATAATGCTGGCCTCATAAAATGAGTTTGGAAGTTTTCCTTCCATTTCTATTTTTTTAAATAGTTTCAGGAGAATTGGTATTAATTATTCTTTAAATGTTTAGTAGAATTCTCCTGGGAAGACATCTGGCCCTGGGCTCTTGTTTGTTGGGAGTTTTTTGATGACTGCCTCAATCTCCTTACTTGTTATGAGTCTGTTCAGGTTTTCTATCTCTTCCTGGTTCAGTTGTGGTGGTTTATATGTCTCTAGGAATGCATCCATTTCTTCCATATTATCAAATTTGCTGGTGTATAGTTGCTCATAATATGTTCTTATAATTGTTCATATTTCTTTGGTGTTGGTTGTGATCTCTCCTCTTTCATTTATGATTTTATTTCTCTCTTCCTCTTGGGAAGTCTGGCCAGGGTTTTATCAACCTTATTAATTCTTTCAGGGAACCAGCTCCTAGTTTGTTGATTTGTTCTACTGTTTTTTGTTTTTGGTTTCTATTTCATTGATTTCTGCTCTGATCATTATGATTTCTCTTCTCCTGCTGGGTTTAGGCTTTTTTTGCTGTTTTTTTTCTCCAACTCCTTTAGGTGTAGGGTTATGTTGTGTACTTGAGACCTTTCTTGTTTCTTGATAAAGGCTTATATCGCTATATACTTTCCTCTCAGGACCGCCTTTGGTGTGTCCCTCAGATTTTGAGCAGTTGTGTTTCCATTTTCACTTGTTTCCATGAATTTTTTCAATTCTTCTTTAGTTTACTGGTTGACCCATTCATTCTTCAGTAGGATGCTCTTTAGCCTCCATGTATTTGAGTTTTTTCCAACTTTCCTCTTGTGATTGAGTTCTAGCTTCAGAATATTGTGGTCTGAAAATATGCAGGGAATGATCCCAATCTTTTGGTACCAGTTGAGACCTGATTTGTGACCCAGGAGGTGATGTATTCTGGAGAATGTTCCATGTGCACTAGAGAAGAATGTGTGTTCTGTTGCTTTGGGATGGAATGTTCTGAATATATCTGTAATACCCATCTAGTCCAGTGTGTCATTTAAGGCCTTTATTTCCTTGTTGATCTTTTGCTTAGATGATCTGTCCATTTCAGTGAGGGGGGTGTTAAAGTCCCCTATTATTATTGTATTATTGTCGATGTGTTTCTCTGATTTTGTTATTAGTTGGTTTATATAGTTTGCTGCTCCCATGTTAGGGGCATGGATATTTAAAATTGTTAGATCTTCTTGTTGGACAGACCCTTTGAGTATGATATAATGTCCTTCCTCATCTCTTATTATAGTCTTTGGCTTAAAAACTAATTTATCTGATATAAGGATTGCCATCCCAGCTTTCTTTTGATGTCCATTAGCATGGCAAATGGTTTTCCACCCTCTCACTTTAAATCTGGAGGTTTCTTTGGATCTAAAATGAGTTTCTTGTAGACAGCATATCGATGGGTCTTGTTTTTTTATCCATTCTGATACCCTGTGTCTTTTGATTGGGACATTTAGCCCATTTACATTCAGGGTAACTATTGAAAGATAGGAATTTAGTGCCACTGTATTACCTGTAAGGTGACTGTTAGTGTATATTGTCTCTGTTCCTTTCTGGTCTACTACTTTTAGGCTCTCTCTTTGCTTCAAGGACCCCTTTCAATATTTCCTATAGGGCTGGTTTGGTGTTTGCCAATTCTTTTAATTTTTGTTTGTCCTGGAAGCTTTTTATCTCTCCTATTTTCAATGACAGCCTAGCTGGATATAGTATTCCTGGCTGCATGTTTTTCTCATTTAGTGCCCTGAATATATCATGCCAGTTCTTTCTGGACTACTGGGTCTCTGTGGATAAGTTAGCTGCCAATCTAATTTTTTTACCATTTTATGTTACAGACTTCTTGTCCCAAGCTGCTTTCAGGATTTTCTCTTTGTCACTAAGATTTTTACGTTTTATTATTAGATGATGGGGTGTGGACCTATTTTTCTTGATTTTGAGGGAAGTACTCTTTGTCTCCTGGATTTTGATGCTTGTTCCCTTTGCCATACTAGGGAAATTCTATACTAGAATTCACTCCAATATACCATCTGCCCCCCTCTCTCTTTCTTCTTCTGGAATCCCAGTTATTCTAATATTGTTTTGTCTTATGGTATCACTTATCTCTCATATTCTCCCCTCGTGGTCCAGTAGTTGTTTGTCTCTCTTTGGCTCAGCATCTTTATTCCCCATCATTTAGTATTCTATATCACTAATTCTCTCTTCTGCTTCATTTATCCTAGCAGTAAGAGCTTCCATTTTTTATTGCACCTCATTAATACCTTTTTTGATTTCAGCTTGTTTAGATTTTAGTTCTTTTATTTCTCCAGAAAGTGCTTTTATTTCTCTAGAAAATGTTTCTCTAATATCTTCCATGCCTTTTTCAAGCCTAGCTAGCACCTTCAGAATCGTCATTCTGAGCTCTAGATCTGACATATTACCAATGTCAATATTGATTACGTCCCTAGCCTTCGATACTGCCTTCTGTTCTTTTTATCATGGTGTGTTTTTCCACCTTGTTATTTTTTTCCAGATAAGAATATATGAATGAGAGAATAAAATAGTGAAAGGGTGGCAAAGACCCTAGAAAAATGTATGCTAACCAAATCAGAAGAGACCCCAAATTGGGGGGAGATGACAGGGAGTAAATAGAAATTTTAAAAATTTAAAATATATGTAAATATTAGACTGGTGAATAGAACAGAGCCACCCACTTGATTCTGTCTGTATTTTGGTCTCTTAGAAGAAACTACCTCCCAAAATTTTTAAAGAAAGAAAAACATATATATTCAAAAATAAGGGTAAACATAACAAAGGGATGGAATATGACTATAAAGATGACAATTTAAAAAAAATTCTAATAAAGGAATTAGTAAGATAAGTTGGTTGTATGAAGAAAGAAAAAGAACATAGAATTTGCTAAGTCTTGAGACTAGAACAAAGCCCTGTGCTAGATTTAAGGTATATTTTGATCTATTAGAAGAAATTGTATCCCAAAATTTTTTTTTGGAGAAAAAACCCTATATGTATAAAAAAATAAAGTTAGATAGAATGAAGGATAAGATAGGATTGTAATAATAAAGGTTCAAAAAGATTTTTTGAAAGATATTGTTAAGAAAAACTAGTTAACATTAAAAGAAGATAGAGGAAATGTTAAAAAATTAGCATAAGAAAAAAAAATTTTTAATTTAATTAACTTTGCAAGACTAAAGAATCATGGGGGAAAAGCCATGAATTCCATGCTTTGCTTTCTCCTCCTGTAGAATTCTGTTCTCCTTGATCAGTGAGCTTGGTCTTGTCTGGATATTCTTGCTGATCTTCTGGGGAAGGGGTCTGTTGTAGTGATTCTCAACTCTCTTTGCCCGAGTAGGAATTACACCACCCTTGCCAGGGGGCAGGCCAAGTAATCTGCTCTGGTTTGCTCTCCGGAGCTTTTGTGCCCTGAATACCTTCCATAGAGCTCTGGAGGCCGGGAACGAAAATAGCGGCCTCCCAGTCTCTGGCCTGGAGGAGTTGTGAGCTTGGGGCCCCACTCCTCAGTGTGCACTGGGAGAAAAGGGGTCAGTCCCACCCATCTCCCTGGTCTCTCTGGCCATGCTCTGAGCTCACCCAGCCTGTGACTGAGCATTTCTGTCTCTGTCACACAGCCCTGTTTGGAGTCTCCAGACTCAGCAGATTCCTGCTGCACTGCTCTTCCAGCAGAGGAAGGCAGGTCTCACCAGACCTACCACTTGTGGGGTCCTTGCCCAAAGAGCAGTGGTCCAACTGTCCCATGGGTCACAGTTTAAGGTAACCCCAAACTGAGAGCTCATTCCTTGGTTCCATCTCTGTGATTGGTTTCCCCACTCTGACACCTGTGAGGTCTGCTACACTCAGACACCCCCGATCCTTCTGTGACCCCACAGGACTTGAGACTACACTCTCCCCATGAGGGCTTCACCTCCGCTTAGTCTCTGGAGCAATGTCCTTCAGTGGAGCAGACTTCTAAAAGTTTGATTTTGTGCTCTGTTGCTCTACCACTTGCCAGGAGCCCTCCCCTCCCCTTGTGGTCTATCTTCTCATTGCTTCGGATTCACTTCTCCGCATGTCCTACCTTTCAGAAAGTGGTCAATTTTCTGTTTCTAGGATTGCTGCTCTTCTCTTCTATCTTCTGTTGGGTTTGTAGGTGTTCGGAATGGTTTGATGCCTATCTAGCTGAACTCCTGGGATCTAATGTCATTTCAGTCTGCTACTCCTCCAGCATCTTGACTCTCCCTCTTGATCTTGCTTTTTGACAGATGTACTTTCTCAAAGTCCAGAGCACTTTCTTTTAATGATATCTTACTAAGAGTTTTATTTGAAATAAAAATTGAGTGTCATTAAATGCTTTTTGGACTTCTATGAAGGTTACTATAATGTCTCCCCTTTTTATTAAAATGTTTTCTAATTTCAGAGCGTTTTTACATTCTTGAAGTATATTGTCTTTAGGAATTTACATCTGTGTTTATTAGGGAGATTAGATTTCATTACCACTACCAGCTCTATTGCTAGTACTGCTACCATTGCTATCCTCTTGTACTTGAGATTCTGACAGTCTCATAGAGTTAAAGAGGAATCTCTCCAATTTTCATCATGTGCTGGGGCAGATTAATTCCTATATTCTTTGAGATGTTTTAGAACCCATCCGAAATTTTTTTGCAATGGATTTTTAACTACCTCTTTAATTTATTCTATTGTTAACATTATATTGAAATCTTTCATTTTTTTATGTCATTATGGATAATTTTTTTCCTGAAAATTATCCAGTATGCATTTCCACATTTACTGAAATAAAGTTGTATAGAGGATTTTTCTAAAATGTGTTATGCTTCTTAGTATCTGTGGTTATGATCCTGTTTTCATCCCTACTGTCTACTTTATTGTATTTTCCCACTAATATTCTTTATCGTAATTTCCAGAATCTTGCATTTTTTATTGGTCTTTTTAGAGAACTTCCTTTTGGTTTTATTGAGTCACTTGGTTTTGTTGTTTTCTATTTTATTAATTTCTGATTTTACCTCAATTCTTTCATCCATTCACTTCCTTTATGTTTATTCTGTTGTTCTCTAACTGTTATGGGTTGAATTTGCACCTCATTTATATTCATTCATATTTTCTGACAAACAGAATGCCATACCATTTACTCTTGGCATTCTTTTGGCTGAATCTTATAAGTTTTTTTTTAATGAAGTATTCTTCTTATTATTTTTGAATGATCTATAATTTCAATTTTTGGTAGGGAAACAATTTGTTGCTGCTACATCCTCAAATTTATTAAGTGAGTTACTTATTCTCCAAGTTAATATTTGTCAGCTTACCTAAAGCCCCACTATATGTTCCAGTTCTTAAATAGAAAACTTCTTAACTGGTACCTGGGTAGAGGACACAGCTGCCAGTCATTGGGCAAGAGTAACTTGTGCAGGACATCATTCACAGTTTACCTATGACTTAACTCAAATCTTAGTGACTCTGATTCTCTACCCTCCATTATCTTTTGGGGGAAATTAGTACTCATTTCATCACCTACATTGTGTTGTGAGATCCTCAAATCTACTTTATTCCATCATCTTAAATGTTTTAGAAATTGGACATTGTTTCTATGTTATTTACTTAAATTTCCCAGTTTGTAATAATTGTCCTCTCCAACTCTCCTATTCTGTATCTCTCCCTGTCATCTTTCTCTCCTTCAGCTAAACAGTACCTCTCCTTTTACATCTTTTCCTTGAATGTGTTTTATTTGAAAACATTGAAAAATATGAATAGTGAAAATTACCTAAGAAAAAACAAACTATTCATTCTACATCTCCAGGCCACTCTGAAAGTGATCACTACTAATACATCAGTGAATATCTTTTTCAGTTTTTCCCTATGTGTATTATCATAGGTATATACATATATAAATAGCTTAATGTAGAATTTTTTTTTCAATATGTTCACCTGGTAATTTGGTCTTTTCACTAAATAAATCAATAAAAGTGTGCCTTTACTTCAAATTTTATTTTTCTCTTGTCATTTGTAATTTGGGCAGCAAACAGAAATACCAACCATGAGCTCATTTACTCCAAAAAACCCTCCTTACTTCCCTCAAGGCTGTTTGTGTCTTTTGTTGAATTCAAATATTTTCCAAGACCTTCTGAGAGTTGCTAAATATAATCACACAAATCTTAAAAAAAAAAAAAAATCCCCAAACTAAACACCGCAACTTCCAATCTTTCAATCTGAATATGAAATGCAGCTTGTATGTAATTAGGAGTAAAGAGCTAAAGGCAAAGGACTTTTTATCATCCCTCAAATCTGAAGACCAATGATTGCATTACACATGCCTGGAAATTCTTGAAAGCGAGATTTCAGAAAATGACAAACAACTTGATCATTTTATCTTGTGATGAATCTTTCCTTAGAGAAACCTGTCAAACTTTCTAAGTGAAATTTTAATTTAATATTTTTTCATTTGATGGCATAAGTGAGATTGACTTAGAATTTTGTTTCCAAATTTTTGTCTTAACTAGGAATCAGGGTTTAAATGACCCATAAAATGAAATGAGGTATTTATTTTTCTAGTGTCTAGAACACTGTGTGAAATTTATACATTATTTTTACTTTAAAGGTTGTTAAAAGTCAACTATAAAGCCATCTAGCCTGGGTTCTTTTGTGGGGATAAGGGATCTCTGACTTGGACTTCCATTTATTAAATGATACTTAATCTGTTTTAGCCCTTTATATTCAGTGTTCTTTTCATTTATATTTTTAAATTTCATTATAAAATTGTTTAAAGTACTTAAGAATTTTTAAAAATCTCTACTGTGCCTATAGTCTGTGCCTTTTTCACTGCTAATATTGTTATCTTTGACTTCCCTCTTAATCAGTCTTGCCTGAAGCTTATTATGTTTTATTAATTTTTACAGAGAAAAAATAGTTTTTTCCTCATTAATCTTTATTTGCTTTTAATCTCTTGCTATTTTTTCTTAGGTTTCAAACCAAACCATTGGATATATTCTTTTAAATATTAAAAATCTCATTTGAGCTATAACTTTACTCCTTAGCCATATACCATCTTTTAATACATAGTATTTTCATTGTGATTATTAAGCAGACCTATATTTATAATTTCCACTTCTAAATACATAGGTTTCTTTTAACTATAATTTTCTTATTTACCTTTAATTGTATTATGTTGTGACCAGAGAATGTGGAATTTATTGAGACTAATTTTGTGGCCTGCTTAACACATGGACCATATCCTCATATATATTTGAAAAGAATGTGTATTCTCTTTATTCTCAGTTTTACTAGCTATTAGATTGATCTCTTCGTTTTTTTCTCCTTTTTTTTTATTGAAAAATAAGTGACATAACATTGAATTAGTTTTGGGTATACAACAGTGATTTATTATATGTATATATTGTGTCATGTTTTTAAAAAATCATTCTTTAATATTCTTATTTAATTTTTGTTTTTATGATCTATAAATTTCAAAATCTCCCACAATGATAATAAATTTCGTTATGTTTTAGCTTTCTATATGTAATATAATATTATAATTTAAGTGTTAACTAGGCACAAAAAGAGTTACAAAATTTTAATTCTAAATTACAATATAAGGATTTGGAAAGAAAGAATTTGAGAATCTGTTCTAGGACTTTTGAGCTTTCTCGTCTACTTCTAAGATCTTAGAGGACTGAGAAAGTGGGAAAGAGGTGTTTTACAAACAGATGCCTTTGGAGAAAGCTCAGAGTCCTCTCCTACCTCTGATGTTGCTGATGTGGGTAAGCTGGGAAGTTTTTTGTCCTCTTATGTCAGGTCTGGTGAAGGCTTCCCATGGCCCAATTCTATAATTATGGATCATGTTCTCAGCTGGTGAGTGTTAGTAAAAACAAATGCCTGAGGAGGCTCAAGCAAACTATTGTGCTGAGATCTGTCCCCAGTCCAGGAAATTTACTTATTTATTTTTTAAGATTTTATTTATTTATTTGACAAAGAGAGATCACAAGTAGGCATAGAGGCAGGCAGAGAGAGAGAGGGAAGCAGGCTCTCCACTGAGCAGAGAGCCCGATGCAGGGCTCGAACCCAGGACCCTGATATCATGACCTGAGCTGAAGGCAGAGGCTTAACCCACTGAGCCACCCAGGCACCCCAGTCCGGGAAATTTAGAGGGTAGGATGTTGATGTCTGGCTGTCCTGTTGGGAACTAGGCCAGTAGAATGATATCATGTATAGAATTTGCCAGCTCTCCCAAGGAATGCAGGAGAAGTTACTGAGGACCAATGTGGCAAGATGAAAAGAGGCTGAGTTTGATAGGATGTTCATCAGGTCCAGTAAACTGTATGGAAGTGAGGTAAAGTACCAGATACCCAGAGGCTGGGAGAGTTTAGAGTGGCCAAGTGAGAACTTTTCCATGCCCTTAACTCACTTCCTTTCTTAGGCCTTCACAGCCTTTGCTGGAAGCAACAGTAGATATTAGAAAAAAGGAATAATTGAAAAAACCAAAATGAATGGCAGCAAACAGAACAGATTAGATAAAGTTAAAATAATTATTTGCAGAGTCATATAGTAGAAAAAGTAGTAAGAATCTGGGGAAACTTGAGAGATAAGAAGGAAGATCAATATGAAGGAAGAAAGATGAGGAAGCAGAGCTAATACTTATATTAAAACCCTAGTATGTGGGGTGGGGGGTGGGAGGTTGGGGGCACCAGGTGGTGGGTATTGTAGAGGGCACGGATTGCATGGAGCACTGGGTGTGGTGCAAAAATAATGAATACTGTTATGCTGAAAAAAAAAATTAAAAAAAAAATAAAAGGTTGGAATGGTAAAAAAAAAATTGTATAAAGTATAAAACTGAAGTGTGTGTTTTCCTGAATAAGGTTATATTATTTTTCTTTCTCACATGGTCCTTTTCATTATGTAAGTAGAAAACATCTTCTGTATTTACACACTTATCTCCTTTATGTTGGGAACATGGAATATGTTGTTAAATACATTTTAATGTTCACAAAAAAAAAAACCCTAGTATGTTACACGTACCAAATATTGTTGTACCCATATTCTTTCATTTAATTGTCAGTTTTGCTCCCCCCATTATTATAGATAACCACCTGAGGCTTACAGACTTTGGAAACAGTAGAAACTTGACCAAGGATAACTGCAGCAATTTATTATGAGTAACCCAAGGATGTACATTGTAGAAGAGAAAAAAATTATACAAGAGATTGAGGAAGGGAATTTATAAATATACTCCAAGTAAGTTTCAAAAGTAGAGTGGAGGAAGCTGTTCTGTTTTTGTTTTTATTCTTATTTTATCAAAAGTATAGAATTGAGTTAACTAACTGCTTCTCAGTCATGATACTCTAGGATCTCCTTTCTCATTTCTCCATGTGTGATCTATTTTATGTTTTGTCTTTGACTCTCATGCCCACTGTCCTTCACTCCTCCTTTCCCATAGGCATCCCTGTTAGGTTTTCAGTCTTTCCAATTCCCCTTTCACACAATCATTTGCTTTGATGTCTCTCTGTGTAAATTTTATACTATTAAGTGTGTTTTAAAAATAAGTTAATGGCATCATGCTATAAATCTCATTCTGTTTCTTGCTGTTTTTAATCGAGACTAATTTTGGAGCTCTATCCACACAGCTCCAGAATTGTCTCATTCAGTCCTTCTAACTGCTGCATAAGTTTAAACCTCCACCATATTTTTGTCTCCATTTGACAAGTGTTGGATATCTAGCCTACTTTACTTCCATGAACCCATTCTTTGATGGTCCTTGAATATGTTTTCTCATGTGTCTGTGAATCTATATCCAATACTAGAATTGATCATTGGTCATGGGTCATATCACACTGTATACATATACTGAAATTTTACTAAATACTTGTGGTCTTCTCCCTATAACAGCTGTAATAGTTTATCATCTCACTCCTAGATCATGAGAGGTCCACTTTCCCTATATCCTTACATGTTCTTGATGCTATCTGAATTTCTATTTGGTTCAGTCTGGTGGATGTAAAGTAGTGTGTTGTTTTAATTGACATTTCTTAATTACTAGTAAGATTGAATATTAGTTGTTATATTGTCATTTCCTCTTATGATATTTGCCTCATTATATTTTTATTCATTTTTCTACTGAGTTGGTTGTATTTTTCTTTTTGTCAAAAATTCTTTGTGGTTTCAACTCTTAATCAGAAGATGTAAAGTTTATGATGAGCTTCCAGATAACTCCCAAATGACATGAATCACTGCCTAACTTATTTTGTTCTAGTATAATATTATTGAACATTTCTTTTTTCCATATATTTTCTAGTTTCCCTTTGGCTCGCACTATTCTATGATGGGGCTTATCTTGTCTTGATTAACTTTTCCCAGATGTGCCATAGGATATATTTTTGGGTGGGTACATTCTAAACTTAGCACTGAGAATCCACCCTCTGAGTGTCCATATTTTTGGAATAGACCTCTCCAGGATCATTAACACAAAAAGAAAATAAAAGAACTTGCTCCAAGTTTTGTCTTATTTTACATTCCCCAATATCCTGTTAGAACAAAGTTACCTCACAGTTCAACCTGCAGATTCCAACCCTCTATTCTGTCTCTTGCTAATTAATGCACTTGAACTAGAGTCTCCCAAGGCCATTTTTAGTTTATTTTCCTAAACCAGGGTCTGCCTTTACCTGGCATTGCTGCGACCCATGAAGTATGTCATCTCCTGTTGGTAATCAGAAGCCACTGTATATCCAGTCTAGCTACTTCAAAGGTATGCATTTTATAGCTGGAGTCCCAGGTCACCTCTGTTGAGAACTTGATATGTGTGGTTTGTTCTCTTCCTCCACAGATGATTTAGAAAAACTGAACATAGAGATGCTAGTTCTTGGGGTGGTTCAACAGAATGAGCAATTAAATTCAGAATTTCAGTTTTTTATTTAGAATTTTCTTCTAGTAAATTTGAAGATGTGGTCTTTTCATGATATAGCTTACTTTGGGATTTTATATCCTGTATTTTACATCTTAATGTCCCTTAAAATATCTATAATGCATGAAAATTCTTGAAAATAGAAATCATCTTTTAATGACTCATATATTAGTGTAAGGCTATGAAGTATCTCTCATATATTGTATCACCTGATATATCAAATGAACCATATGAAATCGCTGCTTTGGGGTCAAACACGTTCAAATATAAGCAATTCCATTCCATATGGTTCCACCTAATATGTAAAATTAAATGTAATGTATTTGAGTATATCTGGGCTAGAGGACTTGAATGGCTTACTTACCTGTGTCCAGTTAGTAAACAGTGAGCAAGCACTTGCTTGATACCAGTTTCCTGATTCAGGTGTGGAACAGGAGCACCTCAGCACAACTATAGTTAGAATTAATTAGTAGAATTATTTAAGACAGCCTCAACATCATTTATAACTACAAGCATGGAATGTTGAGGTGCTTAGCTGGTCATAATTATTAATTTATGCTATTTTAAGATAAGTAATATATGATACATTGAAAGAGAGAGAGAAACTTCCTGCTGTTTCAGCATAGGAGAAAACACAACTAACTCTTTAATTTAGAATTTATATTTAAATTATACTCTTCTTTTGAAGAACCTTTTCCAATAAAGATAACTGAGTTTTAATTACTATTTGTAAAAAGTCCCTATCAGTGTCTGGCATTCCAGATATAAGACGGCACAATTGGAGGATTAATTCTGAGTTAATGAGCTCATTTTCTTCTCCTAACTTGCAGAAAAGAGCAATAAATAACAGCTCTATAATGGAAATTGGGAAACTGTGTTGTCCATAGAATTTGAGAATTGCAGGGGGCTTCAAAGACTATCTAGGTCAGTTTCACCATTTCTCAGATGAGAAAACTGAGGTTTAATTAGCTGTCAAGGCTGACACAGTAGGAGCAGTTCAGGGACAACTAGCCAGGACACCTAAGTTCCCCATGTTCTCATTCTGAATGAGAATAAAATCCCCATTATGTATTTCATTCTTTAAACAGTTCATCCTTGAATGAGCAACGTGGGCTGGAAGTGGCCATCCTCCTGACCCCTTATTTCAGGCTTTCGTTATTTTCTTCCTCATTGTTTACAACAAGCACATTCTATCCATTCCCTTTTCTTCCATTCTTGGCCCACTTCCATCCATTTCCACATTACCAAAAGATTAATCTTATTAAGTCATGTATTTCATAAACCATTTCCCTGTTTAAACATGTCTGGTAGCTTTCAGGAGAAAACGCAGACTCCTTAGTGCGACACCAGATTTTTTCTTAATTGATTTTTGCCTGCTGCCATTATTTCATTACTACTTGGTGATTTCCCCTCAGATACCATGCAACCCTAAGTACTGATAGTTCACAAATATACCAATCTCTTATATATCTCTGAGCCTTTGCAAAGGCTATTCCCCCTGTCTGATGCACTGCTCCTACTTCATTTTCATCAGCCCCATCCTTTCCCCTCCCCTCTTAGGGCCTGGACAAGTCTTAGCTGAACTTCAACACACAGTCACAAAGTTACCTCTTTCAGTGCCTTCCCAGAGTTGTCCTCCATTTCTAATTGCTTCCCAAACATTCTGGGCTCACCCTGATCCCAGGGGTTGTGATATGTACTATAGTTCAGCATCATTGACCCTTTGGATCTTGATGGTATCTTTCACAACTGATTCTGGTGGCCCATACAATGTTTTATAGGCTCTCACAGTACCACTTACCATCAAGCATATTGCACTTAAACTTCAGGCTGCCTCATTTGCACAGGCTCTAGGGAGAAGCCCTAGAAATGTGTTCATATGGTCATATGCTTGAAAGCTATTTTTGTCTTCTTTAAAGGAATCTCTCCCCCACCCAGTTTAATATGCTTCAGGGCATACAAAACCCGAGACAGCTCAGTGAGACACTCAATAGAAGGCTGTAGAATGAATAATTAAATATACTTTCTTTTTTGTTGTTATCAAATAACTTTGTTATTACTAATAATATGCTAATCTATGAGGTCTCCTCTATTATTTTTATTACCAATTCATTTTTGTGCAGTGCCATGAGAAAAGTCCAATAGATCTGTTGTTTTATTTTTATTTTTTTTAAAGATTTTATTTATTTATTTGACAGAGAGAAATCACAAGTAAGCAGAGAGGCAGGCAGAGAGAGAGGAGGAAGCAGGCTCCCTGCTGAGCAGAAAGCCCGATGCGGGGCTCGAACCCAGGACCTGGGATCATGACCTGAGCCGAAGGCAGCGGCTTAACCCACTGAGCCACCCAGGCGCCCCAGATCTGTTGTTTTAAAATAATTTATTTATTTGTGTATGTTGACACCCAATGTTACATTAGTTTCAGGTGTATGACATAGTGATTCAGTATTTCTATGCATTATGCTGTGCTCACCACAAATGTAGCGCCAATCTGACACCACAACATTATTATATCATTGACTTTATTCCTATGCTGTGCCTTTTATTCCCATGACTTACTCTTCTAAAAATTGGAAGCCTGTAACTCCCACTACACTTTACCTATTTGTCCATCTTCCTGACCCCCTTCTCTTTGACAACCATCAGTTTGTTCTTTGTATTTGCAGGTCTGATTCTGCTTTCTGTTTGTTTAATCATTTGCTTTGTTTTGAAATTCTAGATTGTGAGTGAAATCATCTGGTATTTTTCTTAGTTTGATTTATTTTGCTTGGCATAATACCCTCTAGGTCTGTCCATGTTGTCATAAATGACACGATCTCATCATTTTTTATGGCTGCATGGTATTTCATCACACATACACACACACACACACACACACACACACACACACTGCATCTTCCTTATCCATTCATCTATCAGTGAACATTTAGGTCCCTTCTATATCTTGGCTATAATGCTGCAATAAATACAGAGGTGCATGTATCTTCTCAAATTAGTGTTTTCATTTTCATTCCATAAATACCCAGCAGTGGAATTCTTACACTATATGGTATTTCTATTTATAATTTTTTGAGGAACTTCCACAATGTTTTCCTCAGTGGTTGCCATTTTACATTCCCAGCAACAGTGTACTAGGGTTCTTTTTTCTCTACATCCTTACCAGTACTTGTTATTTCTTGTATTTTTTATTTTATCCATTCTGGCAGGTGTGAGATGATATTTCCTTATGGCTTTGATTTGCATTTTCCTGAAGATGAGTGATGTTGAGCATGTTTTCATGTGTCTGTGGACCATCTCTGTGTCTTCTTTGGAAAAATGTCCATTTAAGTCATCTGCCCATTTTATAATTGGATTTTTTGTTTCTTTGGTGTTGAGTTGTGTAAGTTCTTTATATATTTTGGATATTAACTCCTTGTATGATACAACATTTGCAAATATATTCTCCCATTCAATAAGCTGCCTTTTTGTTTGTTCGTTTACTTTACCATGCAAGGATATATTTTGATGTAATCCCAAGAGTTTAATTTTGCTTTTGTTTCCCTTGCTTGAGGAAACATATCTAGAAAAATGTTTCTATGGCTAATGCTAAGGAAATTACCACTTATGTTCTCTTCCAGGATTTTTATGGTTTCAAGCCTCACATTTAGGTCTTTAATCCATTTTGTTTATTTTTGTGTATGGTATTTAAAAAATTTTTAGTTTCCAGTTTCATTCTTTTGCATGTAGCTGTCTGGTTTCCCCAGCATCATTAATTGAAGAAACTATCTTTTCCCCATTGTAAATTATTTCTTCCTTTGTCATAGATTAATTGACCACATAAGCAAAGGTTTATTTCTGAACTCTCTGTTCTGTTGGTCTATATGTCTGTTTTTGTGCCAGTACCATCCTCTGTTGAGCACTACAGTTTTGTAGTATATCTTGATATCTGGAATTATGATACCTCCAGCTTTGTTCTTCCTTCTCAAGATTACTTCAGCTGTTCATAGTCTTTTGTGGTTCCATACAAATATTAGTTACTTGATCTAGTTCTGTGAAAAATGCTGTTGGTGTTTTGATAGGGATTTCACTGAATCTCTGGATTGATTTGAGTAGTATGGACATTTTAACAATATCAGTCCTTCTAATTCATGAGCACGGGATAGCTTTTTATTTGTTTGTGTTATCTTTGGTTTCTTTCATCACTGTTTTGTAGTTTTCAGAGTACAGTTCTTTCATCTCCTTACCTAAATTTAGTCCTAAATATTTTATTCCTTTTGGTGCAATAGTAAATGGAATTGTTTTCTTAATTTCTCTTTCTGGTACTTCATTATTAGTGTATAGAAATTCTACCAATTTCTGGGTATTAATTTTGAATCCTGCGACTTTATTGAATTCATTTATTATTTATAGTAGTTGTAGATTTATATATAGATCATGTTATCTGCAAGTAGTGATAATTTAACTTCTTCCTTACCAATATGGATGCCTCTTATTTCTTTTATCTGATTGTTGTGGCAAGGACTTCTACTGCTACGCTGAATAAAAGTAGAAAGTGTGGGTTTCCTGTCTTATTCCTGATCTTAGAGGAAAAGTTCTGTTTTTTACCATTGAGTATAATGTTAGCTGTGGGTCTTTCATATTTAGCCTTTATTATGTTCAGAAATGTTCTCTCTAGGTATCATGCTTAGCGAAATAAGTCAATCGGAGAAAGACAACTATCATATGATCTCCCTGATATGAGGGAGAAGAGATGCAACATGGGGGGTTAAGGGGGTAGGAGAAGAGTGGAATTGGGAGGGAGACAAACCATAAGTGACTCTTAATCTCAGAAAACAACTGAGGGTTGATGGGGGGCGGGGGGTTGGGAGGGGGGGTGGGATTATGGACATTGGGGAGGGTATGTGCTATGGTGAGTGCTGTGAAGTGTGTAAACCTGGCGATTCACAGACCTGTACCCCTGGGGATAAAAATATATGTTTATAAAAAATAAAATTAAAAAAAAATTACATCTGATCCATTTTTGGTTCCCTAGTCAATTTTCAATAAAAGTTTGTTGAATTATGCCCATCTTTCACATAGACCAAGAAAACACTTTTATGTAACATCAATGTACAAATTAGAAAAATTGTAAATGATTTTGCCTTACCTGATAAATTGTTCTAATTTTATGCCAGTGCTAAATACCTAGTATCTGATAGTGTGAAGAGGTCTAAATTACCTCAGGAACAATAATCTGAGCATATATTCTAAATTATCTAAATACCCACCTGCCATAAGTTAGCATTACCTCTTGATACCATGCCCATTTCTGCATTGGGCTTTATGAGGGCATTAGTGCCAAAAGTATTACTTAATTTCAATAAGCTCTTAAAGTAACAGATTTATCATGTAAATAAGGGGCATGCAAACTCTTTCTGTAAAGGGCCAGGTAGAAAATATGTCAGGTCTTGCAGACCTTCCCATTTCTGTTGCATTTGTTCAGCTTTGTTGATGTAATATGAAAGCAGCCATAAACAATACATGGACATGGCTGTGTCCCAATAAAACTTTATTTACAAAAAAAAAAAAAGAAAAGAAATGTTCCCTCTAAAACCACTTTGTTGAGAGTTTTTATCATGAATGGATATTGAATTTTGCCAAATGCATTTTCTATGTTTGTTGAGATAAGCATGTGATTTTTTTTCTTCCTTTCATTGCTGTGGTTTATCACATTGATTAATTTGTGAAAATGGAATCATCCTTGTATCCCTGGAATAAATCCCACTTGATTGTGGTGAATGATTATTTAATGTATTGTTATATGCAGTTTGGTAATATTTCATTGAGTATTTTTGTATCTATATTCATCAGGGATGTTGGCCAGTAGTTTCTTTTTTTTTGTGGTGTCTTTGTCTGGTTTGGTATGAGAGTAATGCTGGCCTCATAATATGTATTTGGAAACTCTCTTTCCTCTTTTGTTTTTTGGAATAATTTGAGAAAAATCGGTATTAACTTTTCTTAAATGTTTGATAGAATTCACCTATAAATCCATCTGGTTGTGGACTTTTATTATTTAGTAGTTATTTATTACCAACTTAATTCTGTTACTAGTAATTGGTCTGTTCACATTTTCTATTTCTTCCTGAAATATTCTATTTTTTCTGTTTCATTCAGCTTGGGAAGATTGTATATTTCTAGAAATTTATCCTTTTCTTCTAGGTTAATCAAGCATTGGTGTATATATATATATTTTTTTTTGTGGTATTCTGTAATAATACTCTGTATTTCTGTGGTGTCAGTTGTTACTTCCCCTCTTTCATTTCTTTATTTTTCCTCTTTCATTTCTGATTTTATTTATTTGAGTCCTTTCTCTTTTCTCTTTTTCTCTTGAAGAGTCATTGATCTTTTATATTGTTATTTTGTTGTTTGGTTGGTTTTTTTCATCTCTGTCATTTATTTCTTCTCTGATCTTTATTATTTCCTTCCTTCTGACTTAGGGATTTGCTTTTTCATTTTTTTCTAGTTCCTTTGCATGTAAAGTTAGATTGCTATTTGAGCTTTTTCTTGTTTTGGAGGTAGGGTTGTATCACTATATATTTCCCCCTTAGAATTACTTTCACTATGTCCCAAATATTTTGGACTATTGAATTTTCACTTTCACTTTTCTCCGTGTATTTTTTAAACTTCTTTGATTTCCTTATTGACCCATTGGTTATTTAGTAACAAGTTTTTAGCCTCCAGGTGTTGCTGGTTTTTTCTTTTTTCTCTTGTGATTGACTTCTAGTTTTATATCATTGTGGTTAGAAAGAATGCAGGTATAATTTTAGTACTCTTAAATTTATGAAACTTGTTTCATGGCCTAACATCTCATATATCCAGGAAAATATTCCATATGCACCTGAAAAGAATGTGTATTCTGTTGGTTTTGGATAGAATGTTCTGTATATATTGTATGTCTATCTGGTCTAATGTATCATTCAAAGATACTGTTTCTTTATTCATTTTCTGCCTGGAAAATCTATTCATTGATGTAAGTGGGTGTTAAAGTCCCCAACTATTCCTGTATTAACATCATTTTCTCCCTTTAAATTTATTAATATTTACTTTATGTATTTAGGTGCAGTCTATTTGGGTGCATAGATATTTCCAATTGCTATAACCTCTAGTGAATTGTCATTATGTAATTCTCTTCTTTGTTTCCTTGTTACAGTCTTTGTTTTAAAGTCTATTTTAGGGGCACCTGGGTGGCTCAGTGGGTTAAGCCACTGCCTTTGGCTCAGGTCATGATCTCGTGGTCCTGGGATCGAGCTCCACATTGGGCTCTCTGCTCAGCAGGGAGCCTGCTTCTCCCTCTCTCTCTGCCTGCCGCTCTGCCTACTTGTGATCTCTGTCAAATGAATAAATAAAAAAATCTTAAAAAAAAATTTAAAGTCTATTTTACCTGATATTTAAGGTCTATTTTACCTGATATACCCCAACTTTTTCCCCCCACTTCTATTTGCATGGCAGATGTTTTCCCATCCCTTAACTTTAGGTGAGTCTCTTGTAGAGAGAATATTAGGTGGGTCTTGTTCTTTTTACCCATTCTGCCATCCTATGTCTTTTGATTGGATTCTCTGTTCCTTTCTTCTCTTGCTCTCTTTGTGATTGATAAGTTTCTGTATTATTATGTTTATTTTTTGTGTATCTAATATAGGTTTTGAGTTTGTGATTAACTTGAAGTTCATATGTAACATCCTAAGTATACAGTAATTTATTTTAAATTGATGGTCATTTAAGCTGAAATACATTCTAAAAAACTTTTTCTAACTCACCAGTCCACATTTTATGTATATGCTATCATATTTTCCATCTTTTTATTCATAATTATTTTATGTTAATTGTGGCCTTTTCTTGTCCACTTATAGAAAAGTGTGCACATACATATGGAGGACTTGGGTTTAGGGTCCTCCTGTGTCACCATCTTGGACTGCAAAGCCCTATACTTTCAACAATATGTTATGTTAACTTTTCTTAAATGTTATAGCATAACGTTATTAGCATAAAGATTTATGCTAATATGCTCTGTATATTTTTTGCCTTGTCTATAAAAATAAGAGAATGATACTTAGTTTTTGTCATATTGCAGACCAATTATGTAAATAAAACTTTTAATTATAAGAGTAGAATGACTGTGGAACTCATTTTAATTTTGTCTAGAGAATTGTGAGTTGGGGACCCAGCTTAACAAGTGATTGTCACTGAAATGTGGTTTGAAGGCATTTCCCTTGGAGTTACTGTGGTTGGGCCCTTAGTGTCATAAGCAATGTAGATAAAGCAGATAACTGACTTGCATGTATTTATTTGCTCATTTGTCATATACCATGAATATCATATATTTACTATATTAATGTATATAAAATCATAATATGTGTCAATTACTAGGAACTTGAAACCTAAATTCAAATCAGGGATGACAGTAAATAATTAATCAAATGGGTTCAGACTGAGATCTCAGAAAAGATGGCAAAAAGAAATACAAATGGCATCATTCAGGGCATTGAAGGTCATAGTCTGGAGGATATTTTTATTCAGTTGCAGTAGAAAACCACTGGACGATTTTAGTCAGAGGACTAATGTGTTGTGATTTTTTAAAACATAAATTTATCTATATTAATGAAAATTATTTCATTGTGCACAGAAGTAGAGTATATAAGATCTGCTAATGTGGAACTTCTGGTAAGACAATGAGAGACTGGAATAAGGAGGTGGTAATGGAGATAGAGAAAAGAAAATAGATTTGAGATTATTTTAAAGTAGAACTTTGACAGACTTTGATAATGGATTTGATATTAGGATTGATGTAAAGGAACAAATCCACTGATTTTTTTTTTTTAACTTGAAGGATGGTGATAATGCCATTTGCTGAGATGAGGAAACGGTGAATAGGAGAAATATCAAGACTTCTGTGAGAGTAAAGTAGGTAATGCCTTGTACCAAGTCTGACAAGTTGGCAAACTTTCAAAATGTTTTATAAAGCCAACAATCATGATGGCTTTTCCAGTTTCCTCTCAATTGCGGGAACTCCCCATATCCCATATGATATGTCCAGAAGGGTGGCTTTTGATAATTCTTGTTCATTATCTTGTCAGATATTAGGTGGTATACTCCACTACAATTTAGCTGCAATATCTGGCCATTCCACAATCTCTCTATTCTCTCACCCTCCATAGTCCAGTTGTGCCTTGCTGATTCCAAGTTCTCTAATTTATGCATGAGATCAGTGAAATTGGATTCCTACACCAGGCAAGGAATACTATTGATGGAGAAGCAGGAGATACAGTCTAAAGCAATTAGCGGGGTACAAAGGAGAGCCGTTATATAAAAAATCCAAGATTTTATCTTTGTGGTATAGCTAATTCTTCATACCAGGTATTAACACACAGAAAATTTTAAAACTCCTGTCCCTCACTGAGTATGGGTATTTGTAGTACAACACATTTGTAAATACACTTGCAGCTATTTACTTATGTCATTTAGTACAATACTACTCTGATAATTCAGATTTCATACAAGTATAAGAGTCTACCTGTACTACAAAAATATTAGATTATTGCCTGTTATAAAACATTTTGATAATGATAAAAGCACTATGATATGTTAATGATGATTAACATATTGCTGCTGATTTAACAGAAAGTCCTTGTTCCCTGATAATACTTTCCTACTAAGGTTTTAACACTCTTTGAAAACCCCGTTTGCTGCCAATACTATTAGTGCTGATGCAGAGAAGACGGGTAAAGAAAATGAGAAAGGCAGTAGGAAAAATAGAAGAAAGAGAAAAAGAGTTGTAAGAAATTAAGTTGATATGTTCTCAATGCTGAAATGTGGTGTGATAGATCAGGGTCTTCCAAGAAAGTGTTGGGTTATCCTCCCAACACTTTCTTCTTATCCCTTCAGAAGATTCTGTCTTTGCATAACTCTCTTGGATCTTTAAGGCATTCAAACTTATTTATGTAGGATGTTACAAAAGAGACCTAAAGCTGAAAACAGATTTGTAGTAGAATATAGATTATTTCAGATTGCCGTCTATCCTTACCACTTTGATTTGAGTCTGACCATAAGTGTAATTTAAGTAGAAATCCGAGCTTTTGCTCTGTCCTATCAATCTAGCATGCTGTTGTCTTCTATCAGTTATTCTGGGTTATATTTGTCATGCAGCAAGTTAATGGTTTCCTTGGAAAGATTCCTGCAATATTTTGACTCATGCATTTCTAAGTGTTTAATCTAAAACCAGACAAAGCTGTGCTTCTCAGGGCTTTGAATTTTATTTTATTTGAATACTATCACAGCAAAAATGGAGATAATTAAGTCACCAATAGCTAACTTGTCAATGTTTCTTCCTTTTACTAAATTCACCACAACTTGTTATTTACTCGCTTACAACTTTAATGATTTACTTGTTTGTTTCAGGAAGATTTGAGAAACTCAGCCATGAAGTTGACATGTTGAACTAGATTTATACCTTTGATTTTCAATTTATTTTAAGTATAAGGAAATAATCTTAATTCTATAAATTGTGACATTTTAACTACCCAAATTCCCCCTCTAGTATATAAAGGGAAAGTATATTTTAACAATACATAGCATATTTAGTGAGGATAGTCCCGTTTAGCTCTTTTATCTTTCTCCCTTGATATCTGGTATCCACCATCCTTTTTCCTCCACTTTTTCTCAGGTCGCTTATCCTGAACTCAGGCTGTTTCTTACTATAAGGAGTCAGAACTGAAACCAAAGAAACCAGAGTCCATTGCTCTTGCTTGAGTTTTTGTACAAATTTTCTGTGTTGTCAAGGTAAACCATCCACTTGTGAATCACTCTTAGTAATCCACCTTTTAGCAATGTCCTTATCAAATGAAGCAGATAAAATTTTGGTAGCGACTGCCAGAATGCTCTAGAGAGGGGTAAAAATAGACCATGCTCTTCTCCAAAAGAAAGTATTTGTATAATTATAGAATCATGTTCCTATTTGTGCAATTTACTTCTGAAGAATATTGCTCAAATATATATTCAAATAGAATATTTGTCAGCTATATCTAATACTATCTTTATAGATATCATAGATATTTTTCATTTCCATTTTTATATACATCAAAATGAAAAGAAATGGATTATGTTTTTGAAGATCTCTACTTTTTGTAATGTTACTATTTAAATTTCACTGAGCTCTGTGGTATCTATATAGAACTTGAAGTGATCTGCTTTGAGGTGGAAGAACAACAATTAACTTCAAAAACATCAGAAATCAGCCAAATAATGCAGTGTTTTTGCAGAAAGAGATAAAATAATAAAAATTCTACTTCCCTTTTTAAAAAATATTCCAAGTCTTGGGGTGCCTGGGTGGCTCAGAGGATTGAGCCTCTGCCTTCAGCTCAGGTCATGGTCTCAGTGTCCTGGGATTGAGTCCTGCATCGGGCTCTCTGCTCAGCAAGGAGCCTGCTTCCCCCACCCTCTCTCTGCCTGCTTCTCTGCCTACTTATGATCATCTCTCTCTCTGTGTCAAATAAACAAATTAAATATTTTTTAAAAAATTTAAAAATCTTTCAAATCTTAACAGTTATTCATTGGCATCTCTGCTCAATAAACAAGAAAGATGAATTTTTAAAACAATTTGGCACTATGATATGGAGATACTGAAGGAACACACTCTTGAGCTTCATTTTTTTAATATAATTTATAATTTTGACATTTGAATGCCTTTGACTTCCCCTGCTTCTCACTTCTTTACTGGTCAAAGGTTTCTGCAAGGTTCATCTTGATGTTTAAAAGTTTTTTAACCAAACACAGAGGGGTCAAGCAATTCAGTTAGCTCAATAACTACCTGACATGGCTTACTATTAAAGGAATATACATTATTTATTTTTAATTAAAGAGAAAAAGTCAAGAAGGATTAGAGCAACAGAGAAATGATTTTATATGTAAGAGAGAATGCTACTAGCAGCATAGACTCAGGAAATGCTAGTGAGTAACGAAAGGTTGTGTGACTCTACTCAGCCCCAGCTAACCCTGGAGAGACATGGGCTTAATGTTGGCCTTGGATGTACAGAAGAGACTAGATGACAGATTCAGTGTTTTTGTTTTCAGCTTGGATGATGCCAGTGATTTTGATAGCCTTAAGATTAATGGTCACTGAACACTCATTCTAGTATTGCCTCCATTTCCTCTTGCTTCCTACCACACTGGAGAATTATAAAGTGATGACAGAGGATGGACTTAAATAAACCAGGAATAAGAAAGAAAAACCCCAAACCCTTCAGAACTTAGATAAAGAACTGAGAGCCAGGCAGATATTTGTCAGCTGCCTCTTCTACTTTTTAGTCTTTCTGCTCTGATTCTTGACCAATTAGTATATGAAAACAAGGTTCCATTTAAGGTCTTGGGTGGATGAGTCTTGTTCTGATAGAGGGTGCCACTGTTTTGATCGTGGGAAAAATAAATATAACATAATGGATTTGGGGTTATATCCAGGAGTGAATTTGTATTCATTATATGTATGTGATGATCATCTCTCATATGCTTTTCATGGTTATTTTATAGGTGGTAAAGTGTGGGATCATTATATGAGGTCCAGCAATGATGGAAAATTAGCCTTACTCTTAGGCTCAATTTGAAGCCTAAGAATTCATGAGAAATTTCTGTTATTCTAAGAAGTGCTTTCTGATCCTACCTAGAAATCATAAATGGTATCTACATTTAAAATTATGATGGTAATCATGACAATAATGATTATTTTACATTTGTACAATGCCATATAATATATGAAATACCTTTATTTTATCATTTTCTAAACTGTATGTTACATAAAAATGAATATTTTTTCATGATTTTCCTGTTCACTATTATAGAGCTGTGAATATAAACAAGCATTATTTTTCTTATAGGGGTAAGAAGTCATAGAAAAATAATAGTTGACTTACCTCTGGTTACATGGACCAGTAAGTCATTGATTCCTGGTACTGTCCTGATTTCATGCCCTAACAATCTCTGTAAGACCTCCAAAGTTAGGCAGTTGCATTTTATTATTCACTGTTCAGTAATGTTCTAATGTGTTGATCTCCATGTTTATTCAAATGCTGGGAGAAGATAGTTCCATTCTTCATTTTTTTCCTGATGAGGAATCTTTTCCACCCAGTGCATTGTGTTCTTGATTGAATCCTTAGCTTCTTTAGAGAATTGGTGTCTCTTTTGTTTGGAATTGTGGCCACTGGTATATGTGGAATTACTGAGTAATGTCTAGGAAACAGAGTCCTAGTATGAACATGGTGACAGAGACAAATGACAGATGAAATGTCATAAAAAGAAATAAGAATTCTTTCCCTATAAATCTGTACGTATATATTAAAAGATTTATTAATTATGGACAAGGACAAGCCATGATCTATAAAGACCTTATCAAACTCAACACCCAAAAAACAACTAATCCAGTCAAGAAATGGGCAGAAGACATGAACAGACACTTCTCCAAAGAAGACATACAGATGGCTAACAGACACATGAGAAAATGCTCCACAGTACTTGTAATCAGGGAAATACAAATAAAAACCACAATGACATACCACCTTACACCAATTAGAATGGCTAAAAATAGTAAGACAAGGGATAACAAATGTTAGTGAGGATATGGAGAAAGGGGAACCCTCTTCCACTGTTGATGGGAATGCACATTGGTACAGCCACTCTGGAAAATAGTATGGAGGTTCCTCAAGATGTTAAAAATAGAGCTACCATATGACCCAGCAATTACACTACTGTATATTTACCCCAAAGATACAGATGTAGTGAAAAGAAGGGGCACATGCACCCCAATGTTCATAGCAACAATATCCACAATACCCAGTAGTCGAAGGAGCTGAGATGTCTTTCAACAGATGAATGGATAAAGAAAATGGTTCATATATATAATGGAATATTACTCGGCCATCAGAAAGGATGACTACCTACCATTTGCATCAACATGGATGGCACTGAAGGGGTATTATGCTAAGTGAAATAAGTCAAGCAAAGAAAGACAATTATCATTTAGTTTCACTCATACGTAGAATATAGGAATACCACAGTGGATCATAGGGGAAGGGAGGGAAACTGAATGGGCAAAAATTGAGAGAGGGAAACAAACCAGAAAGGCAGAGACTCTGGATTCTGGGAAACAAACTAAGGGCTGCAGAAAGGAGGATGGGGAGATGGGGTAACCAGTGATGGATATTAAGGAAGGCAGGTGATGTGATGAGCACAGGGTGTTATATACAACTAATGAATCATTGAACACTACATCAAAAACTAATAATGTACTATATGTTGGCTAGTTGAACTTAATACAAAAAATTATGGACAAGGACTATTCTATACATATTTCTTACATGAGGTTGATTACCTGCCCTGTTTTGATTTTCCATGAAGATCACTTTTTGAACTGTTTGCTAAGAAAGGTCTCATTAACAGTTGCTGGATAAAGCCAGTTTCAGTTTATTTGGTATCTAGAGCATTAAAATATGACAATTGGAACTTATGATGTCAGGAGCTATTGGAAGCTTTGGGCTTTTCTTTTTTCAATTTAGTGTTCTGTTATATTTGGCTACAGTTTGTCTTCATTCCTAGATTTCAGATTGGTTGTGATTCAGTGGAGAGTAAATTTTCAGGCCTGTGATTGATACAATTTCTCCTACCATTCATGTTCTAATGCTGTGCATATGAACTATTACTATGCTTTAAGAAATAATTGCTAATACTTATTAGAAATCACCCTATTAATCAATCTCTTAGCAAAAGTATCAACTACTTTGAAACTTTAGGCTATCAACTTTATTTGGAGTTAACAAATTTGGAGAGTTATTGCTATTTCCTTTTACTTCCATTACAAATTAATGATTTATTTTAGTGTTTGAAAATAGCTAATTATTTCAGTCTTGTCTTTTTAAAGATAATAAAGCTCAAAGGGATTAAGAACCTTCTTAAAGTTAGATAACTAATTGATAGCAGACCTAGGGCTTAGCATATCCAATTACACAAGCATTGCTTTCTCAGATACATTGTTTTTAGAGAGATATCTTTTCAAACATGCACAAGAGAGTATTTCCCATATTCTCTGAATGTTCTCAGGGCAGGACTATGTCTTGTTAAATTGTATACGTTCAATGCACAAACTTATGCTGCCATATAATAGATAATTTCTTAACATTTGTGGAATGACTGAATACATGTTGAATATATATTTATGCCCTCCTGATACCTTTGAATTTTATTAATTAAAGTATGTTTTTTAGATTGGCAGTTTCTTATAAAGTTTAATATATACCTCCTGGTATGATTCAGCAATTCCTCCCTTAGGTATTTATCAAAAAGAAACGGAAACAAAAAAGTCCACAGAAAGACTTGTGCATGCATGTTCATCATAGCTTTAATTGTAATAGCCCCAAACTAAAAACAACCCAAATGTTTATCCACAGATGAACAAGTTGTGCATTCATGTATTCTAGATCTCCATTAAAGCAGCTGTTTCATGTTGCACACTCTTGTTAAAACTCATTGAACTGTACATTTAAAAAATGATGATGTATTATTGTATGCATATTGAATCTCAAAAAAGTTTAATTAAAAATTAAAATTTTCTGGTCTGTTTTTAACTACTGTAAAATTATAGGGAGTAATTGATATCTCTCTATTAATATCTTCTATTTATATCTTAATCTGTAGTTTGTGTGAAATCTGTTAACCCAAACCAATGAAGATGAGATCTTTTGGAAATATTCTTTACAACAAGCTCAGTTATACCTAATAAGCATATCAGCTAATACTTATAAATGAAGTATCAGTATAATGTTTATTCTAAAATATTACTCATTAAATCATATCCATGGCATTCCTTCTAGTGTGTTCTTGCTTTGATGATGTGCTTTGTTGCTAAAAACAGGTAAAGATAGTTACTCTTTCCTTATCTAGGAGATTATTATCTGAAAACTTCAAAGCTTCCTGTGCCTGTCTTTTTTAATGCAGGCCCATTATCTATGTCATGGGTGGTGCCCCAAATTTCCCTACCAAGTAAATGGAACATTTCACTCGGCTAATGATAATCTTTCAGGTTTGAAAGTCAAGGAACAAGCTAACTGACACATATTTTTTTCTTAGTTGTGTGAGAGATTGCCAGTTACTAAAACAAAATTCTAAATGTATTTATCTGTTATATTTAGCAGAGCACTTAAGCTAGGAATTGAGAACCTGAGTGGTGATCAGTGACTCCTTAGAGAAGTATTATGTTGACAACAACTGCCTCAAGAGAGAGGTCATGAGAGGACTCAGTTTTTCCTTTTAATATGAATTTTAAAAGTTAACTACATCCAGTTTGCTTTGGTAAAAAAGTTTAGGATTTTATTACTCATAAATATAATCAACCCTTTAAAAATAAAATCCATTCTTATTTCTTAATTCTATCATCATATCTATGGATAATGAAAGTTATTTTTTTTAAGATTTTATTTATTTGTCAAAGAGAGAGAGAGCAAGCAGGAGGAGCCGGAGGTAGAGGGAAGAAGAGGCTCCCTGTTGAGCAAGGAACCAGATATGGGACTCCATCCCCGGACCCTGGGATCATGATCTGAGCCAAAGGCAGATACTTAACTGTCTTAGCCACTCAGGCCTCCCTGGATGGTGAACTTTAAAACTTGATCACCTGCTTTGTAAACTAATGCTTTATTTTAATTCTATGATTAAAAAAAAAAAAGCCCAACTACTTATTTTGTATTTAAAGTCTACCCTTTTCCAAAAAATATGAAATTATCATGAAGGATATTGTTTTTTATGAAAGGGTAGTGTAGTTTTAATATTCAGATTGTATTTATAAATGGAGAAAGAGGAGGGCAAGGAGAAGGAAAAGAAGGAGAAGAGGAAGAGGAAGAAGGAACAGGAGAAGAAAGCTTTGAATTATTCAGAAGCTCAGCATGTTTTGACAGGGCCTGATAGCAGATTCAGGATATTATCTATAATACATAGAGCAGATTAAGCAATTTTCCTCAGTAATGCCTGGCTTTGCCTCCTGTGTGCAAATGGGTTTATTCTTGAAGCAAGGCCAATTGAAATCTTAAAACCAGCAGAATTCATCTTTTTCTCTACTTCAGTTCCTTCTACTTCTGAGTGGCTGTGATATGCTCAGAACTGCAAGAGGCCTCAGGATACAACAGTGAACAAGACATGATTTCTAACCTCAGGCATCTAAAGAACTCATAACCTGTGTTGGAAAAAAGATACCTATACAATCATCAATGTGATAAATATGATACTAACATAAACAGAGCTGCTTATGAGTGCAGAGGAGGAAACATTCATTTGAGGAAGCTTTCTTAGAGCCTTGAGAAGGTGAAAAGGTATTCACCCAGGCAGTTCAGTCCATTCACTTAATCATTCAACAAATAATGCTGAACCCCTCCTCTGTGATGACTGCTATAATGGCATTGAGCTTGCAGTGTGATCAAAGAGCAGCATCATCCCTTCCTTCCAGGTTTGCAATCACATAAATAACTCTGTAATTGTACACCATGGCAGATGCTACGTATAAAAGTTTCAGGGTATAATGAGAGTATATAGGAGACCTGACTCTTGGGGGGAAGCTAGAAGGTAGAGGTCAAGGAAGACTTTATGAGGAAGTGACTCTGGTGCTGAGATCTAAAGATAAGCTGGAGTTAATTTAAGGCAATGACAAGGAATGGGGAAAAGTACACGAAGCAGAGGGAACAGGCTGTACAAAGGCTGTGGCAGGACGGTGCACGATATATTGACACAGTGGAAACAGTGTGGTGTGGCTGGAGAGCAAAATGCAGTGGATGTGAGAGGCTAGATATGGCGGCGGGGAGCAGATCACCTGGGGCCCTATACCTCAGATTAGAGACGTTCAACCTTTTCAAGAGATTTAAACAGAGAAAATACCTGATTAGAGTGAAAAAATACTTCTGCTTCAGTTTAGAGAGTAAGTTTCAGGAAGCCCTAGTCAGGAAGCTATTAGCAATATGTCTACATGATAGACTGTAGTAACCTGGACTCAGTAAAGATAGAAAAGAGGAATGGAAACATTACAATTTATAAAGTAAAATCAACAAACTATAGTGGTGTATTGGCTATTAGCTATTTAGTGGTGTATTGCTCTGGCTTGAAGAATTGGATGGAGGAGCATGCTGTTCAATAGCGAACAATGGGAGAAGAACAGACTGGGAAGGCGGTCAGGAGTTTAGCTAAACTGGCTGTTTAGGATATGTCCAGAACGTGCAAGTGAAAACACTGTGAATTGGATATATCAACCTGAAACTGAGAAGCCTACTAGAGATTCATATGTAAAAGTCACAAAAATATGCCTCGTAACTGAAGACCAAAGGAACGGTGTCTGTACAAGGAATGTACAGAATGAAAAGAGACAAGAATTGAAGAATATGCCTTGAAGGGCATTTGACATTTCAGGATTGTTTTGAGAAAACTGAGTCACCAAAGAAGAAAGAGAAGGAGCAGCCAGAAAATAGAGGACATCCCAGGAGGACATGATGTAGAAATAACTAAGGAGAGTGTTGAAATAAAGATGGAGTACTCAGATGGGTTTAGCATTCTAGAAACTCAAGTAAAATCAGGGCTAATGTTGCCCACTGATCTAGATTACTTATAAATGTCATGAATGACTTGATGAAGAATTGTCACAGTAGGGTCATGAGATTGCAAGCTGAATGGGAGTGGTTTGATTAGTATAGAGATTGAAAAATTGGTAAAGTAAGTGTTAACTAATTTGGGCAAGGAAGGATTAGTGTAAATAAGGAGTAAGGGAGAGCTTTCAAAAATTGCTGAGATGAATTTGGGGCCATATTATGAAATTTAACTCACCGGTAATACCTAATTACAGTTTATGATGATTTTTAATTTATGAAATAGATTTACATGTTGTTTTTCCTCCTATAATCTGTTCAATTTCATCTTGTTTCTGGCATTTTGGTACCTTCTCTCTGTTTCTCTCAATCACACTTTTATTTGTCATATCAAGACAAATTATTGCCGTTGTCTTTGCCTAACATTCTGTCCCTCCATTCCAGTTTAACTGATCTTTTCTACCTGCTTAGACAAGGATTTTAACCACAGGATACTTGTTTGTATCTTGTACCTTTGTATATCCAGTCTCAGTTTGACCTATTTCGGACCCCAGAAGGCTGCGTCCTGGCTGACTTCCAGGGTTAGCTCCCGGGTTCGGCCTGCTGTCTCTCTGTCGCTGCCCGACCAGTGGAAGCAGCGAAGGGCCCCTCTGGTATCCGAGGTGGAGGTGTGGGCACCTTGCTTAGTACTGGAGAACTTTCCTACGTTTCCATTTCCTTTGGCACAACTCCCCTCCCTGCACCCACATCCCTCCCCAAATCTATCAGAACGACAAAGGGAACATCTTCACGAGTCAAGAACTGTCACTTGCAGGCGCAAGTGACATGGAACCCATCAATCATGCATAACAACCTGGTTTTCTAGGATCTTCTGAGCTTTGGTACAGGAGTCATGCCAGCTGAGACATATGAGTGCATTACTAGACTGTCAGTAATGTTAGACATTCCACAATAAGTGTTTAATAAATTTAGGTAAGCAGTTGTTCCTTTCCAAAAAGTCAAATATCTCTAAACATGGTAATGAATCATTTCTTCCGAGATCAGACGAGATCGGGCGCGTTCAGGGTGGTATGGCCGTAGACAGTAATGAATCATTTCTTAATTCAGTTTCAGTTCCCCTTTTCATTGTTTTCAAACAAATTTTTATTACACAAAGGTTTTCACATAAGTGGATATTTCTCTACTTTGTACACAATTATACTTAACTCTCCACAGAATGGTGCTTCTTAACTTTTCATCTGGTGATGGCAAGCACTAAAATCCTGATTTTAACAGAATACAAATGCCTCTGTGATTTAAGTTGAAAGCAGTATTTTGGTACCTGGCTCTTGTATTCAGTTATCTGGAATATACCAATGTCTTATTCAAAAATAAGAAATAAATTATCTGTAGGCATGGACAGTGACAATAGTCAACCATTATATGCTGTCAACTGAAACCAGTAACTGATAGTTGTAGTGATTTTTTAAACATCAGCCAGCCTTTTCTTTAGTCCTTTCCTTCAGCTGACTTCTCTGAAGTTATTGTTGAGGAGCTCAGCCTTGAGCTTCCTCTCACAGTTCATTAATAAGGGTAAAGAACTATTCTTGGAATCAGAACATGTCACCTCCCATATAACCTCCCATTCCACCCATTCTGCCCATTCCTGGGTCCTTCTCTTTAGGAATTTCAGGTACTACAGCTTCTGCTGCTATTAACAGAGAAACCACTCCAGCAGCATCCAAGAAAAGAGTTCTTACAACCTTAGTTGGATCAATGATTCCTTTTCCACCATATTCACAAAGTCTCCAACTATAGCATCATAACCAACTTCTGAGGAACTCTGTATAATTTTCTCAACCATCAGTGACCTTTCAACACGGGCGTTCTTAGCAATGGTCATTGCAGGAATTTTAAGTGTTCTTTTAGTAATTTCTATACCAATGTTTTGATCTTCATTAGTTGGAGTTTTTGAATCTAAGGCTGGAAAGCACCAAAGCAGGGCACAACCCCACTGCCTTCTTCAACAGGAGCTTGTGTAGCTTTGACAGCATCTGTAACTCTCTTCATTCACTTCAACATCACTTGTCCCACCAAACTTCAGCACAGCTATTCCTGAGAGTTTTGCCAGAAATTATTTCAGCTTTTCGTATTTTCTAGTTGTGATGTCTAACTGCTCAATGACTTCTTGAATATGGTTTTCAACTTGAGCCTTGTCACCTTTTCCTTTTAAGAGCATGGCATCATCTTTTGTCACAATGACCTCTCTGACTTTTCCTAAGTCATGAGGCTGAACATCTTCAAGATTTAAAGTCAATCCTTCTCCACACATTTCACCACCAGTAGCAATAAGTCATGTCTTTAAACCTGTTCTTTCTATTATCATCAAGAGCTGGAGCTTACACTGCTATAGCCTAAAAATCAACTTCTAGCTTTCTTAAAATGAGTGTACTTAGAGCTTCTCCATCAACATCTTCAGTGAGTATGACCAGGGGCTTACAGTGAGTGTTGGCAATTTCAAGAGCAGGTATAATGGACTGGACACTAGGATTTTCTTTTCACTCAATAGAACATAGGCATCTTGGAATTCACATTTCTGAACTTTTGATGTATTAATAAAGAGAAATATATCCTTAATCAAACTTCATGCTTTCTGTAACTTCTAATTCATCATTTAATTTTTCCATCCTTTCATGTTATGACACCCTTTCTTCCAAACTTTTTCATTACATCATAAAGGATTTTGCCAATTTGTCACCAGAAATCTTAGCACCCTGAGCAATTTCCTCAGGGGTCATCACAGGTTTAGACTGCTCCTTAAGTTGAACAATTACAACATCAACAGCAAATAGCACACCTCTCCTGATTTCCACAGGATCAGCACCCTTGCTAACCTTTTCAAAGCCTCCCTTGGCAATAGAGCGTGCCAAGACACTGATAGTGATGCCATCCCCAACCCCTTCCTTTGTGTTATTGGCAACATCTTTGAATAAGTTTGACGCCAATGTTTTTATATTTATCTTTTAAGTCAGTTGACTTTGCAACACTCATACCATCTTTTGTTACTTTGGGACTTCCACAACTCTGTTCAGTAATTGCTGTTCTTCCCTTTGGCCCTGTAGTAATGGCTACAGCATCAGCTAAAAGGTCTATACCTTGAAGCATTAAGGTGGGCATCTGCACCAAATTTTACATCTTTGGCATAGCCCCAAGTGAGATGTGGCACCAGGGACCTGGATGCTAGCCTAATATGACAAGGACTACAGGTAATCCAAACATTTCTGCTGGGTGGTGTTGGGGCAAGCCACCGATGAGGCAGACCTTCAGAGGCCAGTAAGAGTTCAGTTCCCTTTGTCAAATGAAAGCTAGCCAACTGTGCCTTCCTTCAAAAGTTGACAAGTAGAAATAAAATTTTTATCAAGGGAGAAGTTGAAGAGGGTTTAGAGACTTGACTCTCTTCCTTCTTGATATCTCCATATTCTTATTTGTAAAATGAAGAAAATAATTTTTCCACATTGATTTTAAGAAGATTTATTGATACAAAGTTAAACTATAAGTAATTAATAATTATTATCTGTAAGTTAAATGGAATTGTATATTTTGGGTTAGGTGTGGCAATTCATATCATATGAATATTGTTTTCTTTGCTTTTAAAGCTTCTAACTGGACATCAAAGGACTACTTTATTTATAATTTCTTTGCCAATCAGTGTATCTTACTATATTGTGTAATGTAAGTGGCAAATTAGTGGCATAGGCTAAATATAATGAAAGTGAGAACCTACTTACTTTTCCTGAAAGTGTTAGGTCATGTGATGGATATTCCTGGTAAGTATAATAGAAAGAGATCATGTTCTTCCTGAAACTCATGCAACAGTGCTGATCTTAAAATAGTCCCTGAAAACAATAGTTTGCTTATATAGCAAGTTATGTACTATAAGACAGGTTTTTTTTTTTTTATTTGACAGAGATCACAAGCAGGCAGAGAGGCAGGCAGAGAGGGAGGAGGAAGCAGGCTCCCCGCTGAGCAGAGAGCCCGATGCGGGGCTCCATTCCAGGACTCTGAGATCATGACCTGAGCCGAAAGCAGAGGCTTAACCCACTGAGCCACCCA
Source organism: Lutra lutra (assembly GCF_902655055.1). Classification (NCBI taxonomy): domain Eukaryota; kingdom Metazoa; phylum Chordata; class Mammalia; order Carnivora; family Mustelidae; genus Lutra; species Lutra lutra. Next base: position 155,884,835 of record NC_062280.1, read on the forward strand.
GGCACCCCAATATAAGACAGTTTTATATGTATAGTATCTCATCCTCAAAATGACCATTTGAGATTAATATGATTTTATAAACATGTAGACAAAGACTCAGTTTGGTTATAAAATTTGCTTGAAGTCATGCTATAAGTAGTAAAGTGAAAAGTAAAACCAAGGGGCGCCTGGGTGGCTCAGTGGGTTAAGCCACTGCCTTCGGCTCAGGTCATGATCCCAGGTCCTGGGTTCAAGCCCCACATCGGGCTTTCCGCTCGGCGGGGAGCCTGCTTCCTCCTCTCTCTCTGCTTGCCTCTCTGCCTATTTGTGATTTCTCTCTGTCAAATAAATAAATAAAATCTTAAAAAAAAAAAAAAAGTAAAACCAAGATTTCATTTGTTCAATTTCTCTGGTCTGTGGAATGTTTTTTCACACAGCTGAGTAAGGAGTACACTCATAAGCATACATCAGTCACCTGTGAATTAGTGGGGTATTCCTAATTTGGGAACTGGGAAGATATGCTCAGTTGTGATCTGTGTTCAGACACCAGCTTGCAAATGTTTTTAACTTCCGATGTGATTTAGCCAAATAGATTAAATAGAGGGCTCACTATTTAATTCTCCTTCACTCTATTTTGCATAGGGTAAATGTGTGATAGAATAATTCTACATCACTGTTCTCAGATGGTTGCTAACATAGAACACTGTGTTTGGCAAGTGTACTAGAGTGTTACAATGCCAAAAAACAATAATGAGAGTCTCTTTCTAATTTTCAAGAAGGTTAATTTTCTTAGTTATAAAGAAGTTATTTCTTATTTCTGAGTTTGCAGAAAATAAATTAATTTTCCAGGTTTTCTTTTTACTTCAATGTTTTCTGAAAACTCTTGCTGCAACCTATTTGCCAGTGAATGTTAATGGATGGCAAAAACCTAATAAAAACAAATTAAAAAGGAACATTAATACTAACAATTTAGGAACAATTGATTATTTCCAAAACTTTTTGTGTTTGAAGGACAAGATTGCTTGTGGTTTTAAATTTATATTGCATATTAATAACAGTTGAAGTTTCTATTGTGAAAATTGTTCCTTATTCTTACTAAATCTTTTTTATTATCTCATTGCATTCTGTAAAGGATGTGATAGACCATAAGAAATAACAGTATTTCAGGAAATCTACCATCTAGCCTGGGAGCATAGTTTTTATGCATTAAAGTATAATTATATTCTTACAACATTGTAAATCAGGGCAGTTGTTGTTTTACAGCTGGCTTTGAATGACTCAGGGAAATGGTTTAAGTTGCTTCTATTATTTGATGTTGCTGCCTAACAAGTAGCCCCAAAATTTAGTTGCATAAAATGAAAGTCATTTGATTATTGTAGGGCTTTTAAGGGATTTGGGGGACTGATCCAAGGGTTAGTATATGATCATGAAGTGACAGTAACCTATAAATGCTTTCTTGGGCTGTTTTGACAGGTTTGCATGTGGGCAAATCCCTCAAAGCAAAAATCTGCCCAGAGGCTTCTGCAGGGGTTTACTTGTCTAGGAGATCTAGGTAATGTTGATCACCAGCCTGGGAAAAGTCTTTGAGTCAGAAGGCTCTGAAGAACAGTGGCAGCTTGGAGTCTTTGAACCAATGGCTTATTTTATCTATGGCTGGCAGAGGTTGGGTGCGGCTTCTCAGGATATACAAAGCAGGCAGACCTTAAATGGCCCAAAATCTGCTTGTGTAAGCTATTTCTAAGACAATAGCATATGTAAAAATTTGTGTTTGGCACTAGAGGGATTTTGAGCTAATAGGTCTGTCTGCACTGAAGAGTAAACAACCTGGAGGCCAAATCACAGAGGCCTTCTTTTAAACTGATTTCCGTAACAATTATGCTTACAGTTCTGTGAGTTGGGTCAGAAATTACATCAGAATATATTCGGTGTTAATGGCTCAAGCCTTCTTGTCTCCTGAGGTCTTATCTGAGATAACTGGAGCCCGGGTGGGTAGAGATGGTTGGATGAGTCAACTGGAGGCAGATATCTTGAGCCTCCGATACGGCTGTTTGCCTGATTTCTGGGTTCTTCCCTACGTGATATGTCCTGGGACTGAAATGTCTAAGAAGGTGTCTTTACTGACCTGTCTGATGCTTGGATTTGGATCCTTAAAAAACTGAGAGCTAGCCAACCATCTCTCTCTCTGTCTCTGATTCTCTCTCTCATTTTGGATTTTTCACAGCATGGTGACTTCAAGGTGATGTGGATTGGGAATATAGGTGACGTTCAGTGGGGAGAGGTCCAGAGCCCACGTCCAAGAAGGAATTCTTGAGATGTTTTTGGTGCAAAAACATGGTTTGTTTTTTTTAATTTTTACTTATTTATTTGACAGACAGAGATCACAAATAGGCAGAGAGGCAGGCAGAGAGAGAGAGAAGGGGAAGCCGGCTCCCCACCCAGCAGAGAGCCTGATGCGGGGCTCGATCTCAGGACCCTGAGATCATGACCTGGGCTGAAGGCAGAGGCTTAATCCACTGAGCCACCCAGGCGCCCCCAAAAACGTGGTTTTATTAAAGTACGGGGACAGCTGCTGCACCGAGGTTGTGAGGGCGGCTGATTATATACTTGGGATTGGGGGAGGTAAGGAAAAGTGAGGTTTCAAAAGGATTTTCACATGTTAAGGACTCACAGGATACTGGACGCCTTGCCATGGTCAGGTTAAAGTTGTTTTTTCTCTAGTAAGACATGAAGACAGTTGAGAGCTTCCTGGAGGAATAGAATGCATATCCCCATCCAGGATGGAGCTGGGGAGGTTGCAGTGTGTCGGTTTGTGCTTTGTCCTCAGCAAGACTTCTGCTCCCTCATCAAAGGTGGTTTGGCTTTTTACAAGGTGGGGCTGGCATCCTCCACAGCAAACATTTAGAGAGATCTAGGTGTAAACCACAAAGTTTTTTTATGATGTAACCTCGGAAATAACACAGGAACACTTACCCTGTCTTTGATAGTGCAAAAGCAAATTGTGGTGTCAGCTCATATTCAAGGAAATTTCAGCTTATATTTAAGGGAGTGAATAGTCCATTAGGGATCAGGGGACCATATTTGGAAATTACTACTACAAAGATAAATTTCTTTTTGTTGCAATTGACATTTTCTTTAAATTTAATACCTTTTCCTTTAAAAAATTAGTTGGTTAATACATGATTTTCTAACTAAAATAATATACATGGGAAAACATTTAATCTATTTTCCATGAGCTAGATTGAAAATTTAGTTTGATCTGAAATGGAATCAGATATATGCATATCAGCAGCATAAATGTATAGTTAAATAAATGTATAGTTAAGAAAAAATCTGAATATTCAAATAGTTTTAATTAAGGGTTTTCTTAATTTTCACTTCTATATTGTACAGTGACCACAATTACCTTCAAAGAACAAGGAAGACATAATATACTATGTTAATAATTAGACTATCCCAAAGGTATCCCTATTTATATTAGAAGTTGTGCTTTTGGCTGAATGAAAATAAAATGAGATTAGAGAAATTATGAATTCTTTAGAATGGAAATTATTTGGAATTGAGTATTGAACTTCATATTGTATGTGCTATTATTCATTCATTTTAAGTATATTTCCAATTACTTTTTCTTTTGATTTTCATATTTCTGTGAAGATTATATTAAGTACAAAACTATTAAATAGAAGAACATTAATATCAAGATTTATTAGAATTCCTAAAAATGCTCTTTTACCTTGATATGCATGGAAATGCGTATCATGGGCACACAAGGGGACATATCAAGTGAACTTCACAAATTAGAAGTAAATCCAAATGAGTTATAGAAAAATGAAATGAGGGATCCCTGGGTGGCTCAGTCAGTTGAGCATCTGCCTTCGGTTCAGGTCATGATCCCAGGGTCCTGGAATCTAGTCGCATATGGGCCTCTTGCTAAGTGGGGAGCCTGGTTCTCCCTCTGTCTGCCACTCCCTCTGCTTGTGCTCTCTCTCTCTCTGACGAAGAACTAAATAAAATCTTTAAAAATAAAAAAAAAGAAAAGAAAAAGAAAAATGAAACATGAGGGTGCATTCATGGCTCAGTCAGTTAAGTATCTACCTTTGGCCCAGTTCATGATCCAGGGTCCCAGGAGTATCATGGGGCTCCCTGCTCAGCAGGGAGTCTGCTTCTCCCTCTGTCCCTCCTCCCACTCATTCTCTCAATCTCTTTCTCTCTCTCTCAAATAAATAAAATCTTAAGAAAAAAGAAAAATGAAACAAGAAATTTTGTGACCATTATGTTTAAGTAAACTAACTCTAACCTGCCTTCTAGATACATACACATCAATTTCCCAGGTGTTGTTTTGTACCATGAAAATATACTAGACAGTTTTTAAAACTGAAAAAAAAATAGCATTCAGAATGAAACAAAGTATGCAATAGTAGGAGTTCAGGCACATATGAAGAGATGTGGCATGACATCTCAAAAGAAGTAGAATTTAGTTAAGAATTAATTTTACCTTGCAAAATGATCAATACTTTCTTTTTAACTATTTCTTTGCTGATCTGGGCAAGTGCAACTAAGGATAATCTGCATGAGAAGTAGAATTTAATGTTGACTCTCAGAAAATGGATGAAACAAAAAAGATCCTATTCCATTATATTTGGTTGTGTGGAGTTGTGCAGCTGAATCTAAAAATGTCAACCTTCATAAATGTATATATTTAACAAGTTACCTATGACATGGATTTTGGCCAGGATTATCCAAGAGTGCATGTGAGGGTGTGCATGTGTATGTATGGGTGTTTGTGTTGTCTCAGAAATCACAATGAATAAAGTAAATATTGAAAGAAATAGAATGAAACTACTTGAGAAGCTGAGATACAGGAGAAACTTAGAATAGAATGAAGAGTCAAGGTTTGAGTTATATACTTCACCACATCCATGTGGTCTTGGATATGGTAGGTAACTCCTCAACTTTTTTTTTTAAGTTTGTATTTAAATTCCGGTTAGTTAACATACAGTGTAATATTAGTTTCAACTGTATAGTATAGTGATTCAAAACTTCCATATAACACTGGTATTTATCACAAGTGTGCCCCTTAATCCCTATTACCTATTTCACCCATCAGCCCTCTCCACATCCCCTCTGGTAACTTTCAGTTTATTCTCTGTAGTTGAGTCTCTTTATTAGTTTGCCTCTCTCACTACTTTTCCCCCTTTGTTTGTTTCTTAAATTACACATGTGAGTGAAGTCATGTGGTATTCATTGTCTTTCTCTGATGGACTTATTTCACTTAACATAATACTTTCTAGCTTCATCCATGTCATTGTAAATGCCAAGATTTCATTCTTTTTATGGCTGAGTAATGTTCCATTTTATATATATATATATATATATATATATATATATATATATATATATATAAAACATCTTTTTTATCCATTCATCAGTTGATGGTCACTGGGCTGTTTCCATAATTTGGGCATTGTGGATAATGCCGTTATAAACATTGAGGTGCATGTATCCCTTTGAATCAGAATTTTCGTAGTCTTTGGGTAAAATACCTAGAACTCTCCCAACTTTAAGTTTCTCTATCTCTAAAATGGGGATAATAATCCATTACAGAGTTGTGATGAAGATTCAATGAATAAGGGAAGAGAAAATTCTTTAAAAATTCTGGAATGCTAATCAAAATTTTGATATGGAATTCAATTTAAACTTTCATCCATTGTACAGAACAGTAGTGATGTTTATACCAGAAACTGCTGAGAAACTGAGTTTACGTTAGTATGTTAACACAAGAAACATCATGTATCAGTCAATTTTCTTGTTACTGTGAGTTTGTAATGCTGGTTTCTATTAGGAGAATACTATTTCATGGCTGAGGGAAAAGCCTTTATTTTCTATATGTATATAGCTGTTATCTTAATAAAGTTGTTATTGCATTGGGTTATTTGCATTGATTCAGGTTGCCTAGAATTTCCATTATGTAAATTTAGTCCCTACCCGAAATACTTTGTTTGGCAATTGCTTTCTCAATTTAAAAGTTTGTCTCACTTTAATACTCCACCCCAAGCTTCAATTTTTTTTTCTTTTATTAACTTTACACACTTGCAGTTTGTTACTTATACAACCACTGGGATTAGAATGACATATATGGGTGACTCAGCTGTTCTTTTGATCTGGACAAGAAATATTATCATTTAATTCCTAGAGACTTGGCAAATTTATTAAAGCTCAGTTTATGAAATTACTTGGCTAATATATCTCTGCAAAAAACAATCCAGGAAGTTAATATTGAGCTCAAAGTCTGGAAAATTCTTTTCTCTTAGACCAAAGAGAAAGAAAAATCATGATGCAATTTGTTCATCCCAAGAGCAAGGAGATGCATTACATTCTAAACCTGTTTCCAATGAATCTCTAATTGCTTTATTTTCTTATGCAATATGGATTAGCAAAAATGATCTGTATGTACTTCTAGATGAAGGAAGGTAAAATGAATAAGAATCACAGAATTTTTTGAGAGAACTTTAGAGATCCAAAATTTTTTAGACTCATTTGAATCATCAGAAGCCTCTCCTCCAATGAAATCGTGTATTGGAGAGCTGGGAAATAGAGGTGCTCTATCAGTGCTTTTTTTTTTTTTTCCCCTATTAGTGCTTCTGGAACTTCAATGAAATCACCTGAGAGTCTTGTTAAAATGTTGGTTGTGGTCTGGAGCAGGCCCAAGATCCTGCCTTTCTAACCAGTTCCCAGTGGTCGCTGCTGTGGCAGGTCCAGGACAACATTGGTAGTTGATTGGTTCTAAATTTAGCTGAATGTTGGACACATCAGGGGATCTTTAAAAATACTGATGCCAGGGGCGTCTGGGTGGCTCAGTGGATTAAGCCTCTGCCTTCAGCTCAGGTCATGATCTCAGGGTCCTGGGATCGAGCCCCACATCGGGCTCTCTGCTCAGTGGGGAGCCTGCTTCCCCTTCTCTCTGCCTGCCTCTCTGCCTACTTGGGATCGCTCTCTCTGTGTCAAATAAATAAATAAAATAAAATAAAAAATAGTGATGCCACATCCCTCCCCTCTTCCACCTGGGATGCTGATTTAATTGATATGGATGTATCCTGGGTATTAGGGTTTTAAAAGCCTCCAGGGCTATTCTAATGTGCAGCCAAGTTTGAGCACAACTGCTGTAGTAAAAAATGTGCATGTGAGTGTGCGCATGTATGTGTGTTGGGAAGAACAGGTGTTACAGATCTTATTTATCCTTCCTGATACCTCTCTCCTACACCATAATAAAAATACACTTAAAATCTGTGTAAAGACTGTGTAAAGACTGTGACTGAAACTATTCAGAACTTTTTAATATAAATGCATTTAAAAATGCATTGTTAGTAGAATTTTTGTTCTGTACTTCATTTCATTTAATAATACAACATAGATGAACAAACAGAATAGCACCACCATTTTTAATGATTGTGAAATATGAATGTTATATGATATGTTTTACTAATCCTATAATATTAGGCATTTAGGATAGTTATTTTCAGTATTAATGAATAGGGTGATGAATATTATGCATCAAATATTTTTGCACACAAATATTTTGTTTCCTTAGAATAGTAGAATTCCAAGGTTAGGCAGTAGAGGCAGTCAGCTTGGTGGGGAGGAGTATTTAAATCACTGATATTGTTTCAAATTGCCTGTGCATGGTGATAATAAAAGCAAACCAGCTTTTAGTCAGTTTTATTATTGTTATAAATTCTCTATACACAATGCCCCTCCTTATTGCCAGCACCCTGGGCATACTGTTCCCACCACCATTCCTTGGAAATGAGTTCTAAGCCAGTGCCTCATAATTATTTTCACAATCACTGTGTGGAAAGGTATGAGAATTCCTAGGGTTATAGATATATATATCTCTCTATTTTATGCAGAAGGTCATACAGTATCTCCGATAGCAAAATCTAAATATAAATAGAAGAATGTTTATTTTAAACATTGAGTATCAGTACATTTAATATTTGACAGTTTTACCAAATTTATGTATTTTTTTTGCTAGAGAAACTAAATATTTGTTATTTCTGATAACCATTTGTATTTCTTCTTTTGTGATTGGTTGCTTAGTTATTTCTTTTGACTGTTTTTCTAATTCTGTTTATATTTTCTTATTGATATGGAAAAATAAGTTAGCAAAGTTGTCATTTGTTTTCCATAAAATATAGGTAATTTTTTCAAGTTTGTTTTTGTCAACTTAATCTGTTTTTGAGGTGACTTTTTTTTTCTTTTTTTCTTCTTTTTTTTTTTTTTTAGGTGTGGAAGTTTACATTTTTATGTAGTTGGATCCATTGATCTTTTCCTTCTGGCTTCTTCAGAAGTCTTAAGGCCTCTCCCACACCAAGTGTATGTAACTAGCCACCTAAGTTTTTATCCAGAATTCTTAATGTTTATATTTTCCTTTAGCTCTTTAATTCATTGGAAATAATTTTGTTGATTAGCGTTATATGGGGAGGTAATTTATTATTTTTTCTCCAAATGTTTAGTTGACAAAATAACCATTTACTGCTTTGTCCATCTATTACCAATTACCTCATATTATATTTGATCAACAAACACATTAAAATATAGTTATATGTATTCCTGAATGATCTGTTCTGTTCTGTTTTCATCAATTTCTTGTACTAGTATTAAGAGTTTCTGTTATTTTAGCTTTAGAATATCTTTAATATTTAGCAACAGAATTATTCTTTTTCAAATAATCTATTTTCCTGTGATCATTTTTTCAGAAAGATGTGGAATACTTTTTTTTTCCAGTTTAAATAATAGTGTTCTGTGACTTTTATTTATAACCACTACATTTATAAATTAATATATGTTAGCCTTGGCAATTATATAGCAGAAGTCTTTCCATCCAGTAACATTTTGTAGATTTCATTCATTTAAGAATTATTTTCTGATATTCAGGAGAATCAATTTTGTCTTTCTTACACTTATGGTTATATATTCTTAATTTTGTATATGTAAGATCATATTTGTATATATATATATATGTGGATTTGATGTGTGTATGTGTGAGGTGTTGCTATCTGGTCTATGATAGGCTTCTAAAAAAATCACCACCCCACCCTTTTTTCATTTCCCTAGAGCTGTACTAATAGCCTAGTCCCAAACCCTATATAAGACAGAGGAAAACAAAAATCAAATGATCTTAAGAACAAAATATGTATAAGCCATAGAGATGTAGTAATTTGAAATCCAGAGAGACTATCTTGCTTATGATCGTATTAGAAAGTATCAAAACTAGGAATAGGGATTCCAGCTGACTCAGTTGGAAGAGCATGCAACTCTTGATCTTGGGGGCTGTGAGTTTGAATCCCACACTGGGTGTAGAGATTACTTAAATAAGCAAAACTTGAAAAGACAAACTAGGAATAGAATAAAAGTCAATGGGCTGAACCATACTAACTGCAAAGAACTTGTAATCTAGTTGAAAATATAAAATGAACACAAACGAAAGATTCAGGCAAAAAGCTAAGACGGTGCATGGTGAAACACAACCAGGTATAATAGAAATTCTGCATTATTGAACTTAGAAATGTGTATCAATATATTAGTTATCATTTACTAAGTAAATGTATTTGTCCAGAGTTCATTATAATAGTAAGCAGAACCAGGAAGATGTGCTTGGTTAGTTCAGTTTTGTGACAGAGTGCCAAGGTCAATTTTTATCAACAAAGTAGTGAAACAGAACTAATAGTCCAGTTTAATGCACTCATTTTATTCAGCTATACATGGGAATACAAATAGAAACCTGCAACTGATCTCCTGGAAACTTTTCCAGCTCAGCAATCTGCAAACAATATCAAAGGACCTTGAAACAAGTATTCAATAACTTTGTGTTTAAAAAAGTTAATTTCACTGTATTTTTTTTTTTTACTCTTTATTTCTCTGCATGTACTCAGACACACAGACCACTGCCACCACCACCATCACACACATCCACAAATTGCACAGATTTAGGATTATTAACTATTGCGTTTTGTAACCTGCTTTTGATATTCATAATATTCATGTTTTTTCTTACTTTCTATATCTTTATACTTTGTTTTCATAGCTTTTTATTTTTTCCAACTTTTTAGTATAAAATTATATTAAATTATTTTTAAGATTCTAATATACTAATTTTACTTGTTTGGAAGACTTAAACATAAATTTTTAGTACTAATAATTTTATTCAAGAGTAGAAATAAATTTTTATCCTAAAATAGTGAATAAGAAGGAGGGTCTGCATTTTCCAGGTCCACATTTTCCCTCCACCAAAATCAAAAGGCAGGTGGAAAGAAATATATGAAACAACTATTTTTAGAAATTAAACCAAAGTCACAAAAAAGGAAGGAAGGAAGGAGAAGAGAAAAGGAAGGGAGGGAAGAAAGAAAGGGAGAGAAAGAGAAAAAGGAAGGAAGAAAGGAAGAGAGGGAGGAAAGGAGAGAAAGAAAACAAAAATCAACATAGGACTGTGATTCCTGATTAAAGGAAAATAAATGATGAAAGTCCCACAGTCTTTTTAAGAAAGGAATCCCAAAGGAGCCTAGCTGGGTTGAGGGAAAGGATGTCAAAGTTTGGGAAGGCCAGGTTGGCTAACACTTGGATCAGAATAGTTGAAAGGAGAGAGATACATGGAGAAAGAGCTCTAGAAATCCACAGAGTATTCTTATATCTTAGGCTCTATACCAGTCTATACATGAATAGGGTGAAACTTGCATAGCCTGTGAAAAGTTTATGGGGAAGAAAAAGTTACCAGGGAATTATAAGTCAAATTTCCAAAGCTTATTTAGGGTTATTTGCCTGAGTTCTATGAATCAGAGTGAAAAGATATTGAAGAAAAGAGGAGACATGCAATGGACATTCCAAAAGTACCATCTCTTATTAGTGGGGCTAAAATAACACTGCAGGAAAGACTAAGACTCATCTTTTAAAAGAAAAAATCAAGATTTTTTTAAAAGATTTTATTTATTTATTTGACAGAGAGAGAGAGAGAGAGATCACATGTAGGCAGAGAGGCAGGCAGAGAGAGGGGGAAGCAGGCTCACCGCTGAGCAGAGAGCCCGATGCGGGGCTCGATCCCAGGACCCTGAGATCATGACCTGAGCAGAAGGCAGAGGCTTAACCCACTGAGCCACCCAGGCGCCCCAAAAATCAAGATTTTAAATGATTAAACTGATTCATAAGTAACTTAATTGTCTGCCAGTGTGAACTCAAATAACTCAGTAAAATTACAGCAATATATAGCACTCAACAATGTAAAATTTATGGGCACCTGGATGGCTCAGTTGGTTAAGTGATTGCTTTTGGTTCAGGTCATGATCCCGGAGTCCTGGGATCACATCCAGCATTAGGTTCCCAGCTCCAAGGGGAGTCTCCTTCTCCCTCTGACCTTCTCCCTTCTCATGCTCTCTCTCACTCTCTCAAATAAATAAATAAAATCTTAAAAAAAAAGTAAAATTTAAAATGTTTGCAATCCATTATAAATTACTAGTATGTAAAGAAACAAAGATTTGTGATACCTAACCAGTAGAAAAATCATTTAATAGAATCAGAAATGACAGAGATGATAAAATTAACAAAGACATTAAGTGAGCTATTAAAAGATGCTCAATATCCTCAGAATTTATAGAAAAATAGGAAAAAAGAAAATTCTAAAAATGAAAACATTAAATTTCTGAAATATAAATTTTATTGGGTTGGTTTAAGAGCTGACAAACATTGAAGAATTAAATATAAAAATATAAGAATAAAATGTTAGTGAACTTGTATAAATAGTAACAGTATTATACAAAATGAACACAGAGGAAAATAAAGATTCAGTGAACTGTGGGAGTTTATCAAGCCCTTTAATGTATGAATACTTGGAGTCCCAGAGAGAAAGTGCAGAAAAAACATATTTGAAAAATAGTGGCTGAGGTTTTTCCAAATTTGAGAAAATTAGAAGCTCATAGATCCAAAAGTTTAATGAACCTGAAACAGTATATTAATAAGGAAGACCACACTAAACACGTCACTATCAAATTTCCGGAAACCTAGGAAACCTAGGAAAAATAGAAAATCTTAATAATACCTATATAGGTGCAAAAATAAGCACAATAGACTTCTCATCAGAAACTGAGTGCTGAAAGACAAAAGAGTGATAACTTTAAAATGCTGGATGGTAATAAAGGAAAATCTGTCAATACCACATTCTATACCAGCAAAATTATCATTCAAGAATTAAAGGGAAAATAAAGATTTTTTTCAGGCAAAAAAAAAAATGATTTTAGATCCAAGCCAAGAAATGAAAAGTATTAAAAATGGCACATATGTGTAATTTAAAAAAAATTGTTTCATCTTTTAATTTTATTCAAAGGTCCTTGGCCATTTAAAAAAAATATTTATTTGTCTTTTAGAGAGAGAGAGAGCAGAGGGAGAGGCAGAGGAAGAGCGAGGAGAGAGAGAATCCTCAAGCATACTTTCCACTGAGTGTAGAGCCTGACGCTGGGCTTAGTCCCATGAACTCGAGATCATGACCTGAGCTAAAGCCAAGAGTCAGTTGGTCACTTAACCATTTGAGCCACGCAGGCACCCTGGAAGATGTTTGACCATTCCAAAAACATGGAAGATGTTTTCCATTCCAAAAATGGAACAATATGTTATGGAGTTTCTAACATGTACCAAAACAAAACAAAGGCACAAAAGATGAAAAGAGGGATATGAATATATACATTTTTAATACTATCAATAAATTGGTATAACATAATTTAAAGTAGACTGTGATCATTAAAAATGGATATTATAAACCCCAGAGAAATCAATAGAAAATAAAAGAGGCATAGCTACCAAACCATTAGCGTATATAACATAAAGCCATTGAAACTTCACAATTTAAAAAAGCCAAGGAACAGAAAAAGGAATAAGTACCACACAAACCATTAGGATGCTAAGGCCAAGATAATAGATTTAAACCAATCATATCAATAATTACATTAAATGTAAATGATCTTGACACTCCCATTAAAAAGCAGATTAGCAAATCAGATTAAAAAGAAAAACTCAGGGCACCCGGATGGTGCAATTGGTTGAATGTCCTACTCTTGGTTTTTGGCTCAATAGTGATCTGTGGATCCTGAGATTGAGCCCCATATTGGGCTCTGCCCTTAGTGAGGAGTCTGCTTAAGACTTTCTCTCCCTCTACCCCTCCTCCCCATGCTCCCTCTCTCTCAAATAAATAAATAAATCTTTTAGAAAAAGAAAAACTGAACAATATGCTTTCTACCAAAAGTAATAACAGATAAAGACACAGATAACTGAAAGAAAAGGTGGAGAAATATACCATAGAATTACTAGTATCAGATATTTACTAATATCAGAAAAGTAGACATCAAAATGATGAATATTACCAGGAATAAAGATAATCATTTCATAATGATAAAGGGGTCAACCATAAAGAAGACATAGCAGTCTAAAATATGTATGCATCTGATAGCACAACTTCAAAGTACATTAAGCAAAAATTGACCTAAGTGAGAAGAAATAGATAAATCCACAATTTTAATTGGAGATTTCAGTACTCTTCTCTTGATGTTCATAGGACAAGAAATAAAAAATAAGAATAACAAAAAATTAAACAATACATTCAATTTAATTTCATTCAATTCACATATATACAGCATCCTTACCCAACAACTGCAGCATGTGCACAAAAAGATCACATTAAATCCAAAATAAATAAAAGCAAAGAAATAATGAAGGCAAAGCAATCAATAGATCCTGAGGTGTTTTACAAAATTAGAACATACTAACTCATTGACGACACCTGAGGTTGTACATCCAATAATACACTAGAAACTTACAGAGGCCAAAGATCTTAATCAAGAAAATTCTTTCAGGCAAGTGCAATGTTATTTTTATCTCTCAATCTCTAACAACACCTGGAATGGTACTGCGTACATAGTGACAGCTCAATAATATCTGTTAAATTGAATTATTTTGCATCGTTGTATGTGTTTTACTAATGCCATCTCTGAATCCATCAATTTTGGAAACTCACTATTGGAACTAGTGCTGTTTTAAGAATTAAAAAGCCAAAGAATATGTGCTATCAACACCAGTAAGCTTTCAGTAACCTTTAAAACTTCAGATATTAAAGTTTCTAGAAATGTTCCATCAGCTATATGTGCGCCAAAAATGATTCAAAATACACACAAGCAAAAATCAGCTATGAAGCCTCAATCATGACTAATTATCACCTTCATGGGAAGAGGACATAAGTGAAGGGTGTTTGGCAGGGAGTTAATCAATAGCTTCTTATCAATGATCCCAAAGGAGACAGGTATCTAAAATGGACTTGGTTCGTTTATCTTCTGGTTGCAATTACTTCAGTGAAAAATGATTAATTATTTTGAGTGTTCTTTAAGTATAAGTTCATGTATTCTGTCTGTTGGGGAACATGGACCAGTCAGATAGGGTTAGTAAGCGGGAAAGGAGAGAGAAGCTTGCATTTGAGATCAAGATTTTGGTAAATGAGGGGCGCCTGGGTGGCTCATTGGGTTAAGCCTCTGCCTTCGACTCACGTCATGATCTTAGGGTCCTGGGATTGAGCCCTGCATCAGTCTCTCTACTCAGTGGGGGGTCTGCTTCCCTCTCTGCCTGCCACTCTGCCTGCTTGTGGTCTCTCTCTCTCTCTGTCGAATAAATAAAAATCTTAAAAAAAAAAAAGATTTTGGTAAATGATACTCATTTTGCTGAGGAATGACAAAGCTCATTCATGCTTCTTCAGTTCAATTTAATTCATTTCCTGAAGTCTCCTCCAATTTTGAAACTAATTTGCTCCTCTGTCGTACAGTTACATAGATCTCTGGTCTTTCCCTCAACATTCAGCGGACTTCTAATCTGTTCAAATCTCTATCTTCTTTTGTTTGTTTGTTTCTAGATTCTGAATTTCTTGAAGGCAGAGATCATGCTGTCTTGCTATCTGCTATATCCCCAGAGCTGTTTCCAGTGTCTGACACATAGTATGTGTTTATTAAATGTTAAATGAATTAATTAATTATGAATGATTAGGATTAAACAACAATTTTAGTAGATTACTTAGGTGAGCTCCATCTTGGAGATCTTATTTCTGTTGGGGTCCGTTATCAAAGGAATGAGACTGAGACAAAGTGAAAGTTATGCAAAGCTTTATTCTATGCCAAGCATTAGAAGTCAGACTGATCGTCCAGGGCCGCCTCCGAAGAGAGTGACCCCCGACCCAATCTCACAGGCTGGTTTTATAGGGCATAACCGCAGACCCAAGGTATGTGGCTTCTATTGTTAGGGTGTTTACTCCTGGAATCGATACCTGGAACTGACACCAGGAACTACTGGGGCTTTTATTCCTGGAATGAAGTCTGTGGATGTAAACAGCAATATGGCTACCTAGGCAATATGGAGTCGCTCTGGCTAAGCAGGCCCTAATAGTTAACAGATTTTAACATTAAATCGGCCAACAATTTCATCTTTAAATCTGACTTTTGCTTTTGTTGGTCTGTCTTTATAATGTTAGATTTTAAAATATATTTTGCGGGCTCAGAGTTGGGAATATTAATAGTAGTTATTCTGCTCTGTTGTATAAATCTTAAGCATAACAAAACTATTTTTCCAAATGTGTACTTACTCTATAGCAATCACAAATAAGTAGTTATAATAATTAAATAAAATTTATAATATGTACAATTTTTCATTTGAATTTTGTCTGTATTTTAAATTATTGTCAAAGCTAGCTTTCTAGAACTTGAAACATCTTTCTCATAATCACAGCACTTGCACTGATAGAACAAAAACAATCATATAAAGCAAACTCTTCAGGCAATTATAATATATTAAGCTCTTAGTAAGTCCATTTATAAATTCTTTAAAACAGGATTTTAAGCACAGATTTGCAAATCTCTGATTGTATTGAAGAAGAAATAATTTTTTGACAATCATGGAGAGATTAGCTTAAAAAACATCTTAATTATTTCAGGGGTTTTGCAACATCTTAAAATTTATTCTTAATGCTTCCATAGTAACACCCTGCATGAGTTTACACTAAACTCTTCTCAGGATAGAAAAATCTTGGTAATAGAAAATATTCTGGGTTGAGAAATAGGAGAGTTTCACAGTGTTGGCTCTTTGATACATCTTGTTTTTGAGTAACAGCCTTTTACACACTAAATGCCTGATATCTCCCTGCTGCCATGGGTGCATGGGATATATCTCTAGTCCTTGCATTCTGCTTTTCAAGAGGGCAATGAGGGTGTTCATGCAGACCTGGAATAAGTCCCCACACATACAGAACCACAAACTATCTTCTAGAAGATGTTTCTAGCTGGTATTACAGATCTGCTTCATGAACTGTGTAATACATTCAAGGAGAGATAGAGCAGACACCTAATTTTAATAAATGCTTATTTGCAGGTCAAGTATCAGACAGGTAGTTTATAGTAGACCTTGGCTTTGACATATTTACCTGACATTTTTACCAGTCAAAATACTTACAACATTATTATTGTTGGGATTTCCCCTTACTCAAGACTAGGGTATGCATATCTCATAGAGACTATCTCATAGAGACTCCCAGAAATGCAGCCTTACACCTTGCAACACTCCTGACTTTAGGGAGCAAAACATTTCATATTTGTGGGGTTTTGTTTTGTATTTTAGCCATCCTGGACTAGCTACAATAAAACTAGAACTCTGAAGTCAGACCTCAAAAAATACAACCGAAGGATAGAGCTTAGAACCAAGAAAATATATTTAGGTCTTCTGAGGCTAGTGCCGAATACACTTTCCTACTAGTTTCTCGATCTCTGGAATATATGTGGAAGGAAGGATAATGTTAAATTTAGCCACTGATTTCCCCAAGGCAGCATTTAAGTTTTCCCCCACTTTAATTAACATATACTTTCAGAGTCTCTAAGTGCCCCCAAATTTTATTGAGAAATAATAAAATTAAATAAAATTTTAATTATGTGGGAAGAAAACTTATTTTTATTAATACTGTGTGCTGGATACTTGTGTTAGACATGTTCAAATATATTGTTCCTTCTGATGTTTATAGCAACTGTAATATGGGGTAAAGGCACCTTCTCAGGACAAACTGAGGTACAGAGAGATTTATAACTTTCCTATACAGTTAATAACCTTAGAAAAGTATTCAGTCCTCTTTTATCTTGCTCCAAAAATGCATTTTTTCCTTATACAACCTTCCTTTTATAAGCTCAGAAATTATGCAAAAGACATTGATAAGCTCTTGCATGGTTTTACCAAGGATCATAAACAACTGCATTAAAGATTTAGGAAATTTCCTAAGCGGTAGCTTTTAAAGATTAGCTGCTAAAAAAGGTTGTGGAAGGGAGCTTGGGTGGCTCAGTCAGTTAAGCATGGGTCTCTTGATGTAGGCTCAGGTCATGATCTCAGGATCATGGGGTCTGAGCTTTGCGTTGGACTCTGTGCTCAGTGGGGAGTCTGCTTGTCCCTCTCTCTCTGCTCCTCTCTCTCTCATAAATAATAAATAAAATAATTTAAAAGGGAAAAAAAAGAGGGAAAGCTTGTGGAGTCTCTTCCCTGAGGATCTTTGTAACTTAAGTGAAAAGGCCTGGCCTTTTAATTTTAATTAATTATTTTAATTATTTAATTAATTATTTTAATTATTTAATTAATTAATTTAATTTTAATTATTGCCTAATTAAGAGGAAGGCATGAGCTTTGAGAATTTTTTTTGAAAAATAATGCTGTGCTTCCCCACCCTTATTCATACTCTTCTCCTTCACTTCTTATCACAACAAGAATCTGTTTGTGAGACAGCTGGCCTAGATGTGTAGACTACCATTGCAAGGCTTTTTCTCTGTACATAAAGTGGGTATAGAGGGATAATCTTTACAGCATAGGCTTCACTAGAATCACGCAGCACCTACCTGAGATCAGAATAATTCTTATTCTCAAGTCACTAAAATTTCATTTCATCTTTTTTATTTTTTAAGAGATTTTATTTATTTATTTGACACAGAGAGAGAGATTATAAGTAGGCAGAGAGGCAAGCAGAGAGAGGGGTGAAGCAGGCTCCCTGCTGAGCAGAGAGCCTGTTGCGGGGCTTGATCCCAGGACCTTGAGATCATGACCTGAGCCAAAGGCAGAGGCTTAGCCCACTGAGTCACCCAGGAACCCCTATTTCAACCTTTTTAATATAACATGTGTCTATATTCTGATTTCAAGGTAACTGAAATCCCAATAGTTACTGTGAGAAGCACCATTTGAATTTAGCTCATTTCTTAACATCGACTTCTCAGTTGATAAACTTTTCAGTAAGCACCTTGAAGTTAAGGTACCTTAATTAAGGTAACAGATAGTCACTAGACTTGTAGCTGAACATAGAGTATTAGTTCAGTCATGCTTGCTTCCCTTAAATGTGAATACTACACAAAAGCTGCTTTTGAAGGTTGAAATTACATTAGGAAGCTTAATCAGCAGGTGCTATATTTTAGCCCATTACCCTCTGATTAAATAGTAGTTGTCTGTATTGTGACATGAGACTTATAACATATTTAGCAAAATTGGAAACATACTGAATGAACTGAACAAATTTGAGGAGTTGGAGGTGATAAGTAGCTTCTCAGACAGGTCTATTCACATATTCAAGAAACTTTGAGAATGAGAAACACTCCTTACTAGGGGGTATAATACATTTGTTAATGTTCTGGAATTCCATGGCCTGCAGATTAGCAGTTCATAACTTCCAGGCAGGAATGAAGTGATATACATTTGGTATGGCCTATCATCTGCTAATTAATACCTTGGTACCCTTTTCTTTTGCCACTATAGAAAGGTATATCTTATGCTCTCATTGGCTCCAGTTCTGACTTCATGATATATTTTATGGAGCAAGGACTCTAGCAGTATAAAATGTCATTTTAATTTGAGAAGTGTGTTGGCCTTACTTGGTGTATACAAATGATATTATTGGAAATAGTAAAAAATGTACATTTGCAATGTTTAAAAGATATCAAACCAGTCTACCTTCATATCTACTATTTAATTAATAGTAAAATAATTGATACTGGCTGAGATAGCCTTAAAAAATTCCCCTCAGCTTGACTAAACTTTAGACAGGTTTCTTTCTGACCCCCCTCTTATTAGAACATTTACTTTAGAAAACTTGCAGTTGTAAATTCTTTCTCTGCTCCTTTGAGAAGTAAATCTACAATCCAGAAATGCCTTTCTCAAGGACCTGGAATCATCAGGAAAGGTAGTGCCCCTGTCTTCTATTCTCTGTGGAAAGGTAGAAGCCTAACTCACTAAGAGCCAATCAGTAAACACAGATGGCATCATCACGTGTGAACCCTAACATCCTGTAGTGCTTTTTCACCGGCTCATCCAGTACTTAAAAACACTTCTACCTTTTGTTTCAATGAAGTTGCTTTCAGTCTCTCCTATTGCAATAGTCTATTTCCTCTATTGCAATGATCTTGAATAAAATCTCCCTTGCTTTTTTAGCTGGTCTGGTGCAGTTTTTCTTTTACAATGTATTCTGCAAATAAAGCCCTTAGGAAGTGTCAGGCACATTTTTAAGTGCCTTCATATGTTAATTAATTTAAATTTATGAAAACCCATGGGGTGCCTGGGTGGCTCAGTGGGTTAAGCCTCTGCCTTCAGCTCAGGTCATGGTCTCAGGGTCCTGGGATTGATCCCCACATCAGGCTCTCTTCTCAGTGGGGAGCCTGCCCCCCCCTTCTCTGCCCACCTCTCTGCTTACTTGTGATCTCTCTGTCAGATAAATAAAATATTAAAAAAAAGAAAAACCCCTGTGAGATGGGCACCATTATCATTATCTGCATTTCATCTCATCACATTGAGGTGAAGTAACTTTCTCAAGGAACAGGAGGAAGGAAACAATGACAGTTTGTCCCTCACTGACTCTTACCTGCCAGACACACTCAGTCCTAAAAGTCCATTCATTCTTTTCCCTTTCAACTAATGCCATGTATGAATTTTTACAGATTATGTCATTCATTAATTTGCTCAATATACAGATATTGACTTACACTGTGTACCAGAGCTGGGAAGAAATATGAGATAAGACAGACATGTTTCTTTATCTCATAGAATTTAGTCAATAAGGACATGGAGAGGGAAGCAGGCAATCTGAGTGGCTTTTGATAAGGTAGTGAATACAGCTCTGAAGCATATAGACTGGGAACCAACATACATTTAGTGAGTCTAGGAGATCTTGCAGGGGAAGTGACCCCTAAACTGAGAACTAAATCAAGGAAGAATAAGATAGGGTAGGTATTCTATGCTGAGAAAATGTCGTATTAAACAAATTATCGCATGCAATGCCTAGCGGCAGGAGAGAATCAGACATAAAAGGAATTAAAACAATAAAGTATTATGAAAACCAAAAGTATACACGCAAAGAACTGAGGATTGTCCAAAGGAGAGAGTAAAGATACAGTGGTAAGTAAAGGTACTTTTAGGACAGAAAAGGTAAGGTTATACATAGTAGGAACTTGGGGCTTGAATATTAGAGCAGTGGGGAGCAATTCAAAAAATTTTATGTAGGGAAATCAAGACAGTATTTGTGATTTTTGAAAACTCTCAGTGTATAAGTATAGATAAATGAAATATATATATATGTACATATATATGATTTATATATGTAGAATAGAATTTAGACAGAAATTGCATAATAGCTGAATTCTACCTTTTATTTAAGAAAAGAACTTTCAAATAGAAAGAAAAAGATCTATTTTAAATAATCTTTTAAAATTTTATTTTATACATTGGCTATATCTTTTCCAAAGAATATTAGGCTTAAGATTGCAAAGGCATCTTGTTAAATAATGCCTGGAAAAATGTGCATCTTGTCACTGGCTCAAATCATTCCCAGTAGATAAAGTTGCCTATTACCATTTGCAATTTATGTAGTTAATGCTACAATTAACTCCAACAGGTGTGTACATTTTTATAGTACTCTTTCAAAACAAGGGACTTTGGCAAACTAAGTATTCTGTTCATGTTAAAATAGGCCATAAAGTGAAAGAGTACTGTTTTACATTTTGCTCTAATTTTCTGTTTGCTTCTAATTATCTGGCTATTGAGTAAGCACTGTTCCTTTACAGTGTTTTTTCATAGATATGGTATAGTTGCTTTGTATTCAGTCAGTTTAAATAAGCTGTGTATCACAATGTCTCAAAACATCTCTGACATTCTAAGTGGTTTCCATTTGGCTACATCTCAACTAGAGCTGAAATTGGGAAAAAAAGGGGGTGTGTGAATATTTAATATTCTTTTGTTTGTATTTTATTAGATTGCCATTTGCCTAATCCTTTTTATGCTAGTTTTCAGTTGATGTAAATGAAATTGTCTGAGTGACACAGTGCTGAACGGAAGGGTTGGGAACGAAATCTCTGATTCCAAATCAACTATAATATTTTTAATCAGAGTTAATTGATGCCAGCTGTGTGGTCTGTGTGCAATTTTCCATGTATGGGTGAAGAAAGGTGTGGTTGCTGTTATTTCAGCTTAGAATCTAGAACTGGTGGCCAGTCATTACAAATCTATGGACAGGGACATGGTTGGTGTTTATTGTACAGAGAAAAGACTTAAGTGGTTCAATGATACATTGTAATTTGGATTATTATCATGGACATTTTAGTTCTTACATAATTGCATAGGAGCAAATAACAGACCTACTGTCTAGTTTTATGACTGATTTTAGGAAAATATAATAGGTCTCCTTGGTGATTTTTTATATTAATCTAATACAGCATTAGACTAAACTTTCTTTTTTAAAATTAATTATTTTTATTAACATATAATGTATTATTTGCCCCAGGGGTACAGATCTGTGAATTGTCAGACTTACACACATCACAGCACTCACCATATCACATATCCTCCCCAATGTCCATAACCCAACCACCCTCTCCACACCCCAGCCCCCAGCAACCCTCAGTTTGTTTTGTGAGATTAAGAGTCGCTTATAGTTTGTCTCCCTCCCAATCCCATCTTGTTTCATTTTTTCCTTTCCTACCCGCCAAACCTCCCACTTTGCCTCCCAAATTCCTCATATCAGGGAGATCATATGATAATTGTCTTTCTCTGATTGACTTACTTTGCTCAGCATAATACCCTCTAGTTCTATCAACATCATTGCAAATGGCAAGATTTCATTTCTTTTGATGGCTGGGTAGTATTCCATTGTGTATATATTCCACGTCTTTTTTGCCCATTCATCTGCTGATGGACATCTAGGTTCTTTCCATAGTTTGGCTATTGTGGACATTGCTGCTACAAACATTCGGGTGCACATGCCCCTTTGGATCACTACATTTGTATCTTTAGGGTAAATACCCAGCAGTACAATTGCTGGGTCATAGAGTAGCTCTATTTTCAACTTTTTGAAGGAACCTCCGTGCTGTTTTCCAGAGTAGCTATCCAGCTTGCATTCCCACCAACAGTGTAGGAGGGTTCCCCTTTCTCCACATCCTCACCAGCATCTGTCATTTCCTGACTTGCTAATTTTAGCCATTCTGACCAGTGTGAGGTGGTATCTCATTGTAGTTTTGATTTTGATTTGTATTTCCCTGATGCTGAGAGATGTGGAGCACTTTTTCGTGTGTCTGTTGCCATTGGGATATCTTCTTTGCAGAAATGTCTGTTCATGTCCTCTGCCTATTTCTTGATTGGATTATTTGTTCTTTGGGTGTTGAGTTTGATAAGTTCTTTGTAGGTTTTGGATACTAGCCCTTTTTTTTTTTAAAGATTTTATTTATTTGACAGATAGAAATCACAAGTAGGGAGAGAGGCAGGCAGAGAGAGAGAGGAGGAAGCAGGCTCCCTGCTGAGCAGAGAGCCCGATGCAGGGCTCGATCCCAGGACCCTGAGATCATGACCTGAGCCAAAGGCAGAGGCTTTAACCCACTGAGCCACGCAGGTGCCCTGGATACTAGCCCTTTATCTGATATGTCATTTGCAAATATCTTCCCTCATTCTGTCAGTTGTCTTTTGGTTTTGTTGACTGTTTCCTTTTGCTGTGTGAAAGCTTTTGATCTTGATGAAGTCCCAATAGTTCATTTTTGCCCTTGCTACCCTTGTCTTTGGCTATGTTTCTAGGAAGAAGCTGCTGCAGCTGAGGTTGGAGAGGTTACTGCCTGTATTCTCCTAAAGGATTTTGATGGATTCCTTTCTCACATCGAGGTCCTTCATCCATTTTGAGTATCTATTTTCATGTGTGGTGGTGTAAGGAAATGGTCTGGTTTCATTTTTCTGCATGTGGCTGTCCAATTTTTCCAACACCTTCTTCAACATTTGTTGAAGAGACTGTCTTTTTTCCATAGGACATTCTTTCCTGTTTTGTCAAAGATTAGTTGACCATAGAGTTGAGGGCCTATTTCTGGGCTCTCTATTCTGTTCCACTGATCTATGTGTCTGTTTTTGTGCCAGTACTATTCTGTCTTGAGGATGACAGCTTTGTAATAGAGCTTGAAGTCTGGAATTGTGATGCCACCAAACTTGGCTTTCTTTTTCAACATTCCTCTGGCTATTTAAGGTCTTTTCTGGTTCCATATAAATTTTAGGATTATTTGTTCCATTTCTTTGAAAAAAAAAATGGTTGGTATTTTGATAGGGATTTCATTAAATGTGTAGATTCCTTTAGGTAGCACAGACATTTTCACAATATTTGTTCTTCCAATCCATGAGAATGGAACATTTTTCCATTTCTTTTTGTCTTCCTCAATTTCTTTCATGAGTACTTTCTAGTTTTCTGAGTACAGGTTCTTTGCCTCTTTGGTTAGGCTTATTCCTAGCTTTCTTATGGTTTTAGGTGCAATTGTAAATGGGATCCACTCCTTAATTTCTCTTTCTTCTGTCTTGCTGTTGGTGTGTAGAAATGCAGCTGATTTCTGTGCATTGATTTTATATTATTACACATTACTGAATTCCCTTAGAAAGTTCTAGCAGTTGTAGAGTGGAGTCTCGTGTTTTCCACATAAAGTGTCCTATCATCTGCAAAGAGTGAGAGTTTGACTTTGCCTTAGCTGATCCAGATGTCTTTTATTTCTTTGTGTTGTCTGATTGCCGAGGCTAGGAATTCTAATACTGTGTTTAATAGCAGTGGTGATAGTGGACATCCATGCCATATTCCTTACCTTAGGGGAAAAGCTTTCAGTTTTTCCCCACTGAGAATGATATTCACTGTGGGTTTTTCTTAGATGGCTTTGATGATATTGGGGTATGTGCCCTCTATCCCTACACTTTGAAGAGTTTTGATTAAGAACGGATGCTGTACTTTGTCAAATGCTTTTTCAGCATCTATTGAGAGTATCATATGGTTCTTGTTCTGTCTTTTATTAATGTATTGTATCACACTGATTGATTTGCGGATGTTGGACCAACCTTGCAGCCCTGGAATAAATCCCACTTGGTCATGGTGAATAATCCTTTTAATGTAGGGTTGGATCCTATTGGCTTGAATTTGGGTGAGAATTTTCGCATCTGTGTTCATCAAGGATATTGGTCTGTAATTTTCCTTTTTGATGGGGTTTGTCTGGTTTTGGGATCAAAGTAATGCTGGCCTCCTATAATGAGTTGGGAAGTTTTCCTTCCATTTCTATTTTTTTGGAACATGTTCAGTAGAATAGGTATTAATTTTTCTTTAAATGTTCGATAGAATTCCCCTGGGAAGCCATCTGGCCCTGGGCTCTTGTTTGTTGCAAGATTTTTGATCACTGCTTCAATCTCCTTACTGGTTGTGGGTCTGTTCAGGTTTTCTATTTCTTCCTGGTTCATCTCTAGAAATGCATCCATTTCATCCAGATTGTCAAATTTGCTGGCCTATAATTGCTCATAATATGTTCTTTTAATTGTTTGTATTTCTTTGTTGTTGGTTGTGATCACTTTCTTTCATTCATGACTTTTTAAATTTGGGTCCTTTCTCTTTTCTTTTTGATAAGTCTGGTCAGGGGTTTATCAATCTTATTAATTCTTTCAAAGAACCAGCTCCTAGTTTCATTGATCTCTTCTACTGTTCTTTTGGTTTCAATTTCATTGATTTCTGCTCTGATCATTATGATTTCTCTTCTCCTGCTGGGTTTAGGCTTTCTTTGTTGTTCTTTCTGCAGCTCCTTTAGGTGTAAGGTTAGCTTATGTAGTTGAGACCTTTCTTATTTCTTGAGAAAGGCTTGTATGGCTATATACTTTCCTCTCAGGACTGCCTTTGCTGTGTCCCACAGATTTTGAACCATTGTGTTTTCGTTATCATTTGTTTCCATGAATTTTTTTCAATTCCTCTTTAATTTCCTGGTTGACCCATTCATTCTTTATTAGGATGTTCTTTAGCCTCCATGTATTTCAGTTCTTTCCAACTTTCCTCTTGTGATTGAGTTCTAGCTGCAGAGCATTATGGTCTGAAAATATGTAGGGAATGATCCCAGTCTTTAGATACTGGTTGAGACCTGATTTGTGACCCAGGAAGTGATCTCTTCTGGAGAATGTTCCATGTGCAGTAGAGAAGAATGTGTATTCTGTTGCTTTGGGATGGAATGTTCTGAATATATCTGTGATGTCCATCTGGTCCAGTGTGTCATTTAAGGCCTTTGTTTCTTTGTTGATCTTTTGCTTGGATGATCTGTCCGGTTCAGTGAGATGGTTGTTAATGTCCCCTACTACTATTGTATTATTGTCAATGTGTTTCTTTGATTTTTTTATTAATTGGTTTATATATTTGGCTGCTCCCATGTTAGGGGCATAGATATTTTAAATTGTTAGATCTTGTTGGACGGATCCTTTGAGTATGATAAAGTGTCCTTCCTTATCTCTTATTATAGCCTTTGGCTTAAAATTTAATTGATCTGATATAAGGATTGCCATCCCAGCTTTCTTTTGATGTCCATTAGCATGGTAAATTGTTTTCCACCACCTCACTTTAAATCTGGAGGTATCTTTGGGTCTATAGTGAGTTTCTTGTAGACAGCAAATTGATGGCTTTTTTTTTTAATCCATTCTGATACCCTATGTCTTTTGATTGGGGGCATTTAGCTCATTTACACTCAGGATAACTATTGAGAGATATGGATTTAGTGCCATTGTATTGCCTGTAAAATGATTGTTACTGTATGTTGTCTCTGTTCCTTTCTGATCTACTACTTTTAGGCTCTCTCTTTGCTTAGAGGACCCCTTTCAAAATTTCCTATAGAGCTGGTTTGGTGTTTACAAATTCTTTTAGTTTTTGTTTGTCCTTGAAGCTTCATATCTCTCCTTCTATTTTCAATGGCAGCCTAGCTGGATATAATATTCTTGGCTGCATGTTTTTCTTATTTAGTGCTCTGAATATATCATGCCAGTTCTTTCTGGCCTGCCTGGTCTCTGTGGATAAGTCAGCTGCCAATCTAATTTTTTTACCATTGTATGTAACAGACTTCTTGTCCTGAGCTGCTTTCAAGTCACTAAGACTTGTATATTTTCCTATTAGATCGATGGGGTGTGGACCTATTTTTATTAATTTTGAGTGGGGTTCTCTGTGCCTCCTGGATTGTTCCCTTTTCCATATTAGGGAAATTCTCTACTATAATCCACTGCAATATACCATCTGCCCCCCTCTCTCTTTCTTCTTCTTCTGGAATCCCAACTATTCTGATATTGTTTCATCTTATGGTATCATGTATCTCCCGAGTTCTCCCTTCTTGGTCCAGTTGTTTTTTGTCTCTCTTTTCCTCAGCTTCTTTATTCTCTGTCATTTGGTCTTCTATATCACTAATTCTCTCTTCTGCCTCATTTATCCTAGCAGTAAGAGCCTCCACTTTTTATTGCACATCATTAATAACTTTTTTGATTTCAACTTGGTTAGATTTTAATTCTTTTACTTCTCCAGAAGGAGTTTTTATTTCTCCTGACAGCTTTTCTCTAATATATTCCATGCCATTTTTTAGTCCAGCTAGCACCTTGAGAATCATTGTTCTGAACTCTAGTTCTTACATATTACCTATGTTAATATTGATTAGGTCCCTAGCCAATGGTACTGCCTCTTTTTCTGTTTTTTTTGGTGGTGAGTTTTGCCGCCTTGTCATTTTATCCAGATAAGAATATATGAGTGAGAGAGTAAAATGCTAAAAAGGTGGCAAAGACCCTAGAAGGATGTACACTAACCAAATCAGAAGAGATCCCAAACCGGGGGGAACATAAAAGGGGAAAAATAAAAATAAAAATGTATATATATGTATACACACATATTAGACTTTGAAAAGAACAGAGCCACCCACTTGATTTTGGGTGTGTTTTGGTCTCTTAGCAGAAACTATCTCTCATAATTTTAAGGAAAGATAAACTTATACATATACAAAAATAAAAATAAACACAATGAAGAGATAGAATATAACTCTAAAGATGAAAATCCAAAAATATTCTAAAAAAGTAATTAGTAAGTTGGTTGGAAAAATAAAAAAAAAAAAAGGAGGGAATGTGCTCAGGTTGGATACTAGAATAAAGCCATGTACTAGTTTAGGGTATGTTTTGATCTATTAGAAGAAATTGCATCCCACAATTTTTTAGAAGAAGAAAACCTGTATCTATACAAAAAATAAGGTTAAATACAATGAAGGGATGAAATATGACTATAACAATGAAGGTTTAAAAACATTTTTTTAAGAAAGGTATTGTTAAGATAAACTAGTTAAAAAATGTTAAAAGAGTAAAAGTTAAAAAAATAGAATAAGAAAAAAGTAAAATAAAATAAATTAACTTTGCAAGCTAAAGGATCATTGGGAAAAAGCCATGAATTCTGTGTGTTGCTTTCCCCTAGCTCTGGAGTTCCTCTGTTCTTGATTGGTGAGCTTGGTCTTGGCTGGATGTTCTTGCTGATCTTCTGCAGAAGGTTCCTGCTACAGTGATTCTCAAATGTCTTTGCCCGAGGTGGAATTGTACCGCCCTTGCCAGGGACCAGGCTAAGTAATTTGCTTGAGTTCGCTCTCAGAGCTTTTGTTCCCTTAACACTTTCTGTACCACTTTGGAGGATGGGAATGAAAATGGCGGCTTGCCAATCTCCGGCCTGGAGGAGCTATAGCTCGGGCCCCCACTCCTCATTATGCCCCCAGAAACAAGCAGTCAATCACTCCTATTTTCCCAGTCTGGCGGCACTCTGAGCTCAACTGGCCTGTGACTGAGCATTTCCATCTCCTGCATGGCCTCTCTTGGAGCCTCTAAACCCAGCAGGTTCCTGCCGTGCTGCCCCTCCCAGAGCAGGAAATTGAGTCTCCCTGGATCAGCCACTTGTGGGGTCCCTTCTCAAAGAGCAGTGCCCCGACTTTGCCTTGGATCACGGTTTAATGTAACCCAGATCTGAAAGCTCACTCTTTAACTTTGTCTCTGTAGTCAGCTTCCCCACTCTGATACCTGGCAGCTCTGCCACACTCAAACACCCCCGATCTTTCTGTGACCTCGCAGGACCTGAGACTACACTGTCTCTGCAAGGGCTCCACCCCTGCTTAGCCTCTGGAGCAATGTCTCTCAGTGCAGCAGACTTCTAAAAGTTCTGAACTTGTGCTCCACTGTTCTACCACTTGCCAGGAGCTGATCTTCCCCCCGCCCCCACCACAGTCTATCTTCCTGTCGCTTCAGATTCACTTCTCTGCACATCCTACCTTTCAGAACGTGTTCGTTTTTCTGTTCCTAGAATTGCTGCTCTTCTTCTCTTCTATCTCCTGTTGAGTTTGTATGTGTTCAGAATGTTTTGATACCTATCTAGCTGAACTCCTGGTATCTGATGTCGTTTCAGTCTGCTACTCCTCTGACATCTTGCCTCTCACTCTAGGTCTAAATTTTTCTTAAAATTCCAAATCAGTAACTACTTCATTCTTAAACTTTATTTCTGAGGATTAACTAGTGTAATTATAATTTAACTTGTTCCAGTTTTAATTGGCATTAATTTGGACTGACCACAAAACAGTTCTTTAAAACACAAACACACATATACTGTATACTCAAGTGTACACAGACAGTATACACGTGCACTTAATAGTCACTCACCTCCACATAGCACACATCTATTCACACCCAGGAGAATTCCCAAATCTTTTAAAAAATATTATAGTGGTTGTGAACATTGTTTGGTGACATATTCAAACAGATTTTTAGTTGTTGACTTTAATTTGATTGAAAAGAAACAGTAGTTCTAAATATTCTCTTGTCTTTCAAAAGAAAATGGGTTACAGAGTTATCTTATGACCATTATTATTTACATTGCATTGAGACTTTCAGACATGATAAATCCATGTGTGTACTAACCTGAACATATTGTTCATTGTAGTCAAATGCTGAAACACTAATGGATTGACCATTTAGTTGAGCAACTACTTGAAACCCTTTGACAACTAATCATGTTTTAAAGGTGAAATACTCATCTTAGGGCAAATAAATTAATCTAATCTTTAGGTAATTCTGATTGTTAGAATAGGTATTTTTTTAAAGATTTTATTTGAAAAAGAGAGAGAGAGGGAGGGAGCATAAGCATATGGAGTGGCAGGCCAAGGGAGAGGGAGAAGCCTGCTCCTTGCTGAGCAGGAAGCCCCATGTGGGGCTCAATCCCAGGACCCAGAGATGATGACCTGAGCCAAAGGCAGATGCTTAACTGAATGAGCCACCCAGGCACCCCTAGAATAGGTATTTTTAATATTGAGCATCTTTGGACATGTGGCTATTAGATGGTTCTACTCCCTTCATTTTTCTGCTTAAAAACAAAAGTGAAACACCTGAGAAATTGTTGAAGAAAAAAGAACACAGAGATTTAGTTCTCAATTAGGAACATGAGACAAAACTTCAGATATTTAGGGATCTCTCCCATTCCTCTCTAATTCCAATTTAGGTGAAAATATCAGAAAAGATGGAGGATGTTATATGAGTATATAAAGTATCACCATTGGTTATTTGAACTTACCTTTCTAGCAGTATTTTTACCTTTCCAGGAATTATTTTTCCACAGTAAATTATGTTAAAAACAAAGTTTATTTGTTTAAAAAAATTCAGCTAGAAACTCATGAAAATGACAATATTTTTTTTCTATCCATCTTCCCACACAAAAACCAAAGACCAATGAACAAAACAACAACAGCAAAAGCCTGTCTGGTACCTATTTATTTTCAGAGGGACTTTAATGAACTAGTTATTAAAGTCTGAAGATATTTTAGGTTACAGATGTTGGCTTCTGAATACCAATTTAATGTACCCAAATGTAGAATGACATTTTGATTCCTCTGTTCTAATCTTTTCACATGTCTAGATAATTCCTTTTAAAAATCATGCATCTTTGATATTATGATTTCAGAAAATGATGCTTATTCCCTAAGGATAGTTATCATATATATAGTTATTTTTAATTGAAAATGTTACAGTGTGGTGATTTCTACTATAATGCCAGATGGTCCTTCGTTTTAAGTATAGAAATTTAAGATTAAAAGAAGCGTAAATTATGAGAATTTGTATCTGGGATTTTTTGAGAAAATTTTAATTTTTCCCTTGTATTCATAGGTAAAATGAATAAAATATTAGTTATAAACTACCTTTATAACTCATTCAATTTTCCCTTCATCTTACATTTTTCAGTACAAAGGCTATTTAGAGATTTTCCAATTCAAATCATTCTACCAATAAATCTTTAACATAATACAAATAAATGCAACTAACCTTTCACTGCAAAGATTCTGTCAGTTTGCACTAAAATTTTTAATTACTATTATGCATATGATGAATTTGTTTTTGAAAAACTATTAATAGAGTTATTTTTATACTCTTCATTATTCCTATTGAAATGCAAAATCCTAAAATTGTTGGTTGCAAATGTTAAGTCTTCTAGAAAAAGTCATCTCCATTTCAAGCTAACCATAATGAGAAAGAAAGAGGAATGGGGGGGAAGAGGAGATAATATACAAACTTTGTGGTTGCCCTCTTATATCTTCTTTTTTTTTTTTTTTAAAGATTTTATTTATTTATTTGTCAGAGAGAGAGCGAGCACAGGCAGACAGAGTGGCAGGCAGAGGCAGAGGGAGAAGCAGGCTCCCCATAGAACAAGGAGCCTGATGCGGGACTCGATCCCAGGACGCCGGGATCATGACCTGAGCCAAAGGCAGCGGCTTAACCAACTGAGCCACCCAGGCGTCCCTTATATCTTCTTTTTAAACAAACTCATAATTTCATTGAACTTTTGTCCCATGTATTATTGAATTGCTCTACATGCAGGTAGATATACAGCAAACTTAGAGCAAAAAAAAGACCTTCCTCTTTTTTGATCCATTTTTAGAGTCTTGTTAAAGTAAAAATATTAGTCTGACACATGATGATGGAATAAGGGAGACAATTCAGGACTAGCACCATAGTGAAGAGAGACTTTCTTTACTCTGAATACAGAAAGCAAAAAGTGGGGCTTTGTAGCTGAGGAATGGGTTGGGAGTTGGGTGGGTGGGAGATTACTAAGGGAAATACCAAGAGTAGTCTAGATTCTCTCTACTGTGACCCAGCACAATTCTTGCTGAGGCAGGCCAAAGAGCTCAGATGTGTAGGGTGGAAGATTCTCTCTAAATTGACTTGGCAGGATTCTTTAACTGGGCTCTGCAGACCTGGCATGGAAGGGAGTGTTTTGTGATGACAGTGTTGATAATCAATACAAAACACTCTAGGAAAAAATGAAAAATAAACAAACAAAAGCACTATAGAAAACTATGATTTTTTTTCCTTCTCCCATACCTAAAAGTAAGTAAGACAGTTTTTTTTTCAGAAAAGGCTTATTGCCTTTTTGCTACATCTCTTAATTGAAAATGAAAGACATTTGCATTTAGTTCTGTGGTGAAGGAATATTGTGAGATTAAAGCTTTGAGTTTCTTACTGATCTTCCATATTGGTATATAAAAGGCAAACAATCAACTGAATTTAAATATAATTTTTTTTCAAAAGCATAAAAAAATAGTCCAACTAGAAAATCAAGCACATTCTATATCATATCAGATTACTGTGTATTTGAACAGAGGGACTACTGTTAACCTCCATCAAATGTGAATTAATTCATGCCCTCAATTACACTTCCATTACTATCTCTGCTGAAGGATAAAGTATTTTTTAAGTTTATGGTTTAAAAGAATCTATTTAGAATTCAAGTTCATTACTGAATATTCAGGCAGAATTTGATGTATGAATCAAGAATAATGTGAATGAATACCTAATTCAAACTTATATAATGACATACACACACACACACACACACACACACACCTGATCCAAACTTTTTTTATATATATATGTATATATACATATATATATATATGAGTATCTGATCCAAACTTACATAATGACATATATATATATATATATATAATTTTGTTTGTATATATAATGACATATATATATATAATTGTGTGTGTGTGTGTGTATAATTTTGTTTCAGTGTAGGCAAAAGTAGCACCGCTATTTATTTTTTTATAGCTAAAATATATGTATCACTTACTGGATGCCAGATACTTTCCTAAGACATTTATTCATTTTCTTTTATTTCCAGTTTTTATTTAAATTTCAGTTAGTTGGGCTCCTGGGTGGCTCAGTGGGTTAAGCCACTGCCTTCGGCTCAGGTCATGATCTCAGGGTCCTGGGGTCGAGTCCCTCATCAGACTCTGCTCGGCAGGGGACCTGCTTCCCTCTCACTCTCTCTGCCTGCCTCTCTGCCTACTTGTGATCTCTCTCTCTGTCAAATGAATAAATAAAATCTTTAAAAAATTTTTTTTAAAAAGCATTTTTAAAAATAAATAAATAAATAAATTTAAGTTAGTTAACATACAGTGTAATATTAGTTTCAGATATGTAATATAGTGATTCAACAATTCTATACATCACCCTGTGCTCATCACAGTAAGTGCACTCCTTAATTGTCATCACCTATTTCTCCCTACCCATCTTTCTTTTGGTAAGTATCAGTTTGTTCTCTATAGTTAAGTCTGTTTCTTGGTTTGCCTCTCTCTATTTTCCTCCATTTTCACATTTGTTTTGTTTGTTAAATTCCACATGAGTGAAATCATATGGTATTTGTCTTTTTCTGACTGATTTATTTTGCTTAGCATAACAGTCTCTAGCTCCATCCACATCATTTCAAATGGCAAGATTTCATTCTTTGTTTATGGCTGAGTTATATTCTGTTGCATGCATATGTATACATATGTATGTATATATATATATATATCACACTTTCTTTACCCATTTATCACTCTGTGGACACTTGCATTGTTTCCATAACCTGGCTATTGTAGATAATGCTGTAAACATTGGGTTGCATGTATCCCTTTGAATTAGTGTGTTTTTATTCTTTGGGAAATTACCTAGTAGTGCAATTGCTAGATCTTAGGGTAATTCTATTTTTCACTTTTTGAGGAACCTCCATACAGATTTCCAGAATAGCTTTACCAGTTTGCATTCCACCAACAGTAGAAGAGTGTTCCCCTTTCTCCACAACCTCCCTTATACCTGTTGTTTCTTCTGTTGTTAATTTTAGCCATTCTGACAGGTATAAGGTAATAACTCTTTGTAGTTTTGATTTGCATTTCCCTGATGATAAATGATGTTGAACATCTTTTCATTTGTCTCTTGTCCACCTATATGTCTCCTTTGGAAAAAAATGTCTACTTATATCTTCTGTCCATTTTTTAATTGGTTTATTTGTATTTTGAGTGTCGAGTTATATAAATTCTTTATATATTTTGAATACTAACCTTTTATCAGATATGTCATTTGCCAATGTTTTCTCCCATTCTGTAGCTTTCCTTTTAGTTTTGTTGGTTATTGCCTTTGTTGTCCAGAAGCTTTTTATTTTGATGTAATCCCAATTGTTTTTTTTTTTGTTGTTGTTGTTTTGTTTTTATTTCCCTTGTCTCAGGAGACATATCTAGAAAGAAGTTGCTACAGCCAATATCGAAGACCTTATTGCCTGTACTCTCTTCTAGGATGTTTATAGTTTCAGGTCTCACATTTCAGTCTTTCACCCATTTTGAGTTTATTTGTGTGTATGGTTTAAGAAAGTGGTCCAATTTCTTTCTTTTGCATATGGCTGTACAGTTTTCCTGACAGTTTGTTGAAGAGACATTCTTTTTCCCATTAGATATTCTTTCCTAATTTGCGAAGATAAACTGACTATGTAATTGTGGCTACATTTCTGGGTTTTCTAATCTGTTTCTTTGATTAATGAGTCTCTCTTTCTGCCAGTACCATACTGTTTTTTATTAGTACAACTTTGTAATATCATTTAAGGTCTGGAATTGTGATGCCTCTGCCTTTGTTTTTCTTTTTCAAGGTGGTTTTGACTGTATGGGGTCTTGTGTTGTTCCATATAAATTTTAGGATTGTTTGTTCTAGTTCTGTGAAAAATGCTAGTGATATTTTGATAGTAGTTGCATTAAATGTGTAGATTTCTTTGGGTAGTATAGACATTTTAACAAAATTTGTCCTAATCCATGAGTGTGGAATGTCTTTCCATTTCTTTGGGTCATCTTCAGTTTCTTTCATCAGTGTTTTATACTTTTCAGAGTATAGGTCTTTCACTTCTTTGGTTAGATTTATTCCTAGGTATCCTATTATTTCTTGGTACACTTGTAAATGGGATTGATTCTTTAATTTCTATTTCTACTGTTTCATTATTGCTATAACTTCTTTTTCTTTTAAGATTTTATTTATGTATTTGAAAGTTAGAGAGGGAATGAGCACTAGAGCAGGGTGGGTCAGAGAGGGAAGCAGACTCCCTTTGGAGCAGGGAGTCCAATGAGGGTCTCCATTCTGGAATTCTGGGATCATGACCTGAGTTGAAGACAGATGCTTAGCTGACTGAGCCACCTAGGCACCCAAAATGCAACAGATTTCTGTACATTGATTTTTGTGTCCTGAAACTTTATTAATGTATCAGTTCTAGCACTTTTTTGGTGGACTCTTATGGATTTACTATATAGAGTATCATGTCATCTGCAAATAGTGAAATTTGACTTCTTCCTTTGCCAATTTGAATGCCTTTTACTTCTTTTTATTGGATGATTACTGTGGCTAGGACTTCCAGTACTATGTGGAATAAAAGTGGTGAGAGTGAACATCTCTGTTTCATTCCTGACCATAAAGGAAAAGCTCTCCCTATTTCCCCATTGAGGATGATATTAACTGTGAGTTTTTTATATATGGCCTTTAGTATGTTGAGGTATGGTCTCTCTAAACCTACTTTTTGAGGGTTTTTTATCATGAATGGATGTTGTACTTCATCAAATTTTTTTTTGCCATCTATTGGAATGATACAGTTCTTAACCTTTCTTTTGTTAATGTGGTTTATGACGTTAATTGATTTGTGAATAAATTGAACCACCCTTGCAGCCCAGCAGTAAAGCCCACTTGATTGTAGTGAATGATTTTTTAAAATGTATTATTGGATTCAGTTTGCTAGTATTTTATTGAGAATTTTTTGCATCTGTGTTAATCAGGGATATCAGCTTCTAGTTCTTTTTCTTTTTTTAGTGGAGTGTTTATCTAGTTTTGGTATCAGGGTAATGCTGCCCTCATAGAATGAATTTGGAAGTTTTCCTTCCAAATTTTTTATTTATTTATTTATTTATTTGGAAGACTTTGGAAAGAATAGCTATTAACTTTTCTTTATATGTTTGGTAGAATTCACCTTTGAAGCCATCTGGTCCTGGACTTCTTGTTTGTTGGGAGATTTTTAGTTATTGATTTAATTTCTTTGTTGGTTATTGGTCTATTCAAATTTGCTATTTCTTCCTGTTTCAGTTTTGGTAGTTTTTATGTTTCTAGAAATTTGTCTATTTCTTTCAGGTTGTCAAATTTGTTGGCATATCGCTTTTCATAATATTCTCTTATAACTTTGTATTTCTGTGATGTTGGTTATTTCTCCTCTCTTAGTTGTGATTTTATTATGTGGTCCTTTCTCTTTTCTTTTTGATAAGTCTGGCTAGGGATTTATCAGTTTTATTAATTTTTTCAAAGAACCAGCTCCTGGTTTTATTGATCTGTTTGATTGTTTTTGTTTCTTTGTTTTAGTTTCTATTTTGTTTATTTCTGTTCTAATCGTTCTTATTTTCTTCCTTCTGCTGGTTTTAGGCTTTCTTTATTGTTCTATCTCTAGCCCCATTGGGTGTAAGGTTAGGTTGTTTATTGGAGATTTTTTTTTCTTCTTGAGATAGGCCTATATTGCTATATACTTCCCTCAGGACTGCTTTTGTTGCATCCCAAAGGTTTTGGAATTCCTGGTTGGCCCATCATTGTTTGGTAGCATGTTGTTTAACCTCCATGTATTTGTGACCTTCCCAGATTATTTCCTGTGGTTGACTTCTAGTTTTATAATGTTGTGGTCAAAAAAGATACATAGTATGACTTCAGTCTTTTTGTATTTGTTGAGGTCTGTTTTGTGACCTAGCATGTGATTTATTCTGGAGAATGTTCTATGTGCACTTGAAAAGAATGTATATTCTACTGTTTTAGGATGAAATGTTTCTGAATATATCTGTTAAGTCCATCTGATCTACTGTGTTATTCAAAGCCATTGTTTCCTTCTTTATTTTCTGTTGAGATAAACTGTCTTTGATATTAGTGGGGTGTTGAAGTCCCCTACTATTATTGCATTATTATCAATTAGCTCTTGTATGTTTGTTATTTTTATTTCAAGTTTTATTTAAGTTCTGATTAGTTAACATATAGTGTAATATCAGTTTCAGGTGTAAAATTTAGAGATCTGTCACTTACATATTTAACACCCAGTGCTCATCACAAGTGCCCTCCTCAATACCCATCAGTCTTTTAACCCATTCCCCCCACCCACTTCCCCTTGAGGAAACCTGTTTGGCAAGAGTCTGTTTCTTAGCTGCCTCACTCTTCCCCCATCCCATGTTCATCTGTTTTGTTTCTTAAATTCCACATGTGAGTGAAACCATGTGGTATTTGTCTTTCTCTGACTTATTTCATTTAGCATAATACTCTCTAGCTCCATCTATGTCATTGCAAATGGCTACATTTTGTTCTTTTTATGGCTGAGTAATATGTCTTGCTATGTTGGTTTAGTGGTCATGAAGTATTAAGGTTAGTGGGTTTTGTTTGTCTTTTCTTCTGAATAGTAGCCTTGCTGGATAGAAAATTACTAGCTGCTGATTTTTCCCATTAAAGACTGAATATATCATGCCACTCCCTTTTGGCTTGCCAAGTTTTGTTGGAAAATTTCCAGCTAGCTTTATGGGTTTTCCCTTGTAAGTTAGTGATTTTTTTGTCTTGCTGCTTTTAAGATTTTTTTTCTTTATCACTATATTTTGCAAACTTAATTACAATATGTCTTGGTATTAGCCTGCTTTTGTTGGTTTTGGTGGGAGGTCTCTGTGTCTCCTAGATTTGGATGTCTGTTTCCTTCCTCAGATTAGGGAAGTTTTCAGCTTTTATTTCTTCAAATAAATATTCTATCCCTTTCTCTCTCTTCCTGTTCTGGGGCTTTTATAATATGAATGTTATTTCATTTGATGGAGTCACTGAGTTCCCTAGGTGTATTCTCATTTTGCACAACTTCTTTTCTCTCCTTTGTTCACCTTCATTGCTTTCCACTACTTTGTCTTCTAGGTCATTAATTCATTCCTCTGCTTCTTCCAGCCTGCTGTTTATTGCATTAAGTGTGTTTCTCATCTCATTTATTGTAGTCTTCATCTCTGATTCTTCTTTAACCCTTACTGGGGTAGGTTCTTACTGATGTCTTCTATTCTTTTCTCAAGCCCAGTGAGTATCCTTATGATCATCCCTTTAAATTTTCCATCAGCTATATTACTTAGATATGCTTTGCTTAGCTATCTCTCTATAGCCTTATTCATTCATTTGGGATAAATTCCTCTGTCTTAGAATTTTGTCTAAGTCCCTGCCTTCTTCTCTGAGTTAAAAAGGCCATTTATGTCTCTTGCTCCTGAAGGTAATGGCATTATATAGAAGAGGTCATGTAGTGCTCCAGGGCCTAGTACTTAAGGGAATGTCTGTTGTGTGTCCCATGTGCTCTGCTATTGTGTTCTGGCTGCTCTATTCTTCAGGCCAGTCATTTGCAGAGATTCTTCTTGCCTTCTGTGGGCAATGTTTGGTCCCTGGCCAAAGTGTGGTGAATTTTAACTAGGTGTGCTTTGGTCTGCTATGAACCAAGACCTATTACCACCTTCACTGGAACTGAGGTCCTGCCAAACTCTGTGGTCAGGAGATGTGGTGTGAGCAGGGATTTGTGCTGGTCTTCTGGTGGAGGGGCCTCCCTCACTAGGACTGAGGCAAGTGGAACTGAGAAGAGCTGTTCCACTGTTGTACAGGTGGATGGTGCTTAGTGTAAGCAAGTTAGGCAGCCAGGGTTGGCACTACACTGTTTCCCACATGGCTCTGTGTTTATGCTGAGGGGTGAGGGAGAGAAATGATTTGTTCCTAGGGAGGTATCTCTGTGAATGCTGCCTGTCTGCTATGTGCTGGAAGAGGAAATCATCTCCCTTTTGTGTGTGCAGTTCACTGTTTCCAAACTATCTGCCCCTGGGCTGTTTGCCAGCCTTCTCTCAGGGAGCCCTGGGGACTCTGTCCCAGCCAAACCCACTGACCTTTAAGACCAGGCTTTAAGACCCACTGGCTGCAAGAACTCTTGAAATTCAGCCCCTCTCATTTTCCAAGCCAGTGGGTTTGAAGAAGTATTCTCCTTGTGCATTCCCCTGTGTATTCTTCTCAAGGATATGATTATTTTAAGGTAAGATCTAAGGAAGAGTGACATTAGCAAGCAGAAACATCAGGGAAGAGACTTTCAGGCAGAAGAGCAAGGAAGGAGCTTAGGGGATCTTGAAAAGCTGAAAGAAGGCTGGCAGGGGCAATTAGCAGAGAGACTTGAGGACTATATTAAAGGTAATGAATGTTTTCTCCCCCTTCCCTACTCAAATCCCACCCCATGTTTTATGAAGTCACTGAAGGTTTCATGTACGATGACATGAGCTTATCTATATTTTATATTGCTCATTCTGGTGCTGTATGGGAAATGGCTTAGAAAAGAGCAATAGTGGAAATGAGAATGATTAGGAGGGTATTTCAGAGGTTTAGGTGAAAGATTCTAGGCCTTGGGCTTGTCTTGCTGCATTGAGAGAAGAAAAGTGGGTAGATTCCAAATTTGTTTTAGAAGTAGAGTTAGCAATCCTTGATTGTAGCATGTAAAAGAGAGGGAAAGTATCAGAGATGATTATCAGGTTTCTGTCTTCAGATGGGGAAAACCTGAACCTGTGTCTCTGTTTTTAAAGAGCTCTTAGCAACAACTTCAGTGTAACTGTCCCAAACCCATCATTTTCATATATAAGGTAGGGGGTTCTCCTCACCTGGAGTGCACATTACAATCACCTACAGGATCTTTCCTAATTAATCAGCTATCAGAATCTTTGAGATCTCCCCAAAAGGATCATGCATCCCCTGCCCTTGAGATTCGGTGTCATAGTGAGCTTCTGGGTTTCATGAACTGAACTGTCCCAGTTGTAGAGGGACTGGAAACTCTCATTTAGAAAACTGTGAAATAAGTCATACAGAATGAAAATGGCAACACGTTTCATGACCAAAGTCAGTAACTCTTGAGTACAGAGGGAGGGCTTTTCATGCTACACAATGGTGTGGTGGTATACGATTCTCATAAGTCGATGTGGCCATATTACATTAAACACAACAGTGTAGTCCACATTTTAGGCTAGTATCTTGTAACTCACTTCCATGAAATTAACTATGTCATTTGAAGAACATTTCCTAACTCTTTTTAGTATTGAATCCATTCTATCCAATATAAGTCCCCTAACACATTCACCAACTTGCAAAAGAAAAAAGACAGGGATATTTAGAATGTTATCTCCATGCGATTTATGTCCCCATTTCTAATATTTATTCAGTCTAATTCTTCCCCATGAAGTCAGATGAGCCCTGAATAAGACCCTAAGATATTTTGACACCTCTATTGATTGTGCAAGTCTATGATTCAGAGAAGCACATAGTCTCTTATTATTATAAGGACAAGTAAAATAAACAAAATAAAGTGATTTTTTTCTTATAACCAGAAAGTTCTCCTCTATGAAAACCCAAGCTTAATATGAAGTTCTATTTACATTATTGATTTTAGCCCAGTTACATCTGTATTTCCAACTGTTCTCAGAGTCATTCTGATCCTGTTTTGTTTTTTTTAATAGAAATTACAGTGGGAACAAGTCATCCCTTGGAACACCCACTACACCTCAGCTTTGTAATACTATTATCACTGATGATGTTATAATGATTTGAGGTGTTGAAACTTGGATTATTTATGGAGGCCCAGTATTTTTGCCACAAAGCACACGTTGCAATTTTCAGAGCTTCTGGTTACCTAGCTATTAATTCAATATAAGGACACTGGTTTGGCTTGTTTTTCATCATGAATAAAAATAAAAATAAAAACATATGCACCTCGTTTTTTGCCTTTAATTGTTCATTGCTACTACTAACGTGAGTTATCTTCTTAATTGCCTGATTAGTTGTGATGTAAAAATCTCAGATATGGATACAAATAAATACATTTGTATTCGATGGTAACTTTTTCCACAGCAGTGACCTGAGAAATTATTTTATGATCCTAAATCAGTCTTAACTCATGGAACAAAAAGATTTGCCAATTCTTTTGAATTTCTCCCTTTTCTTTTCTCTCTCTCTCTTTGCTTTTTATCTTGATCTGCTGAATATCATTGCTACCTTATTAGTTCTGGATAATCTCCCTTTTTTCTTTCTACAACTGAAGAGCTGTAAGCACTAGTTAAATTGTCTTGTGATGACTGTTGCACAGCAGGGTCATTTATTGTGAGCTATTTGTGAAGAACACACAGCAAAATAGTCCAATCAATGTGTACAGATAGGGTCAGGCTAATACAGAAGTGTATTAAAATGGCAGGATGGCAATTTAGTTCATCTTTTGTGAAATGCTGAATTATTTTCTTGCTACAAAGATCAAGGTGGAGTCTTTGAAGAATATTTCATTTCTCTCGTTTTTTTATATACCTTTAGGAAGAATATTCTGGAAACTTAAAAAAAAATCTACTGACCAGTGTAAACCATATATACTTTATTAGGGAAACTCCTAAAACCAACTGTAGAATGATTGAAATTTAATTGTTTGGTAGCCAAGATGATTAAATTACTAATAAATTTAGGGAAGAACATTTAGCTAAAGCTTCAGGCAATTCTTTTGCACCACAAAAAACACAATTAATTACCACAGACACAAAACCACAATTAATTACCTAGTAAAGAATAATTCTAATTGATCTATAAGAGAAATTGGAGTTTAGTTTTCAAGATTTAATTCAGCAGATATATGAATTTAATCAATAATTTTATAATGTGAAATTAAGTAGCACTTTAGATTGAAAACCAAACTATTACTTTTGTTGTCTAAGAACTAACACTTATGCTGAGCTTCAGTTGCAAAACAATGAACATTTACTAGAAAATTACTGATATGCTTTTTTTTTTTAAAGTTAGAATGGTAGGAAGCATGATAAGAACTTGCATGTAAATAAACAATAATGTAGGTATTTAAGGGGACAATAATCTACTATATAAGATACTTAGAGCAAGAGGCAGGGTATGAATAATAACATGACACTAACTGGATTTTTTAAATTAGCCCAGGTATTATATTTTATATAAACTCTTCCCATATTCTGCTATATGATAAATCACTACCCATATTGTTCCGAGCTATTAGATGTGTGCATTTTCATATGTGTCCAAATTGCTATTTCAGTGAAAAGTTAGAGGACAGAGAGAACTTAAGAAAGTAGCATATAGTATTGATGAGGGAACAGAATGCAAGCTGAGGACAAAGCAGAAGCTGACACCCCACAAACTCCCACCACCACCACCACAGATGGGATATATGTGACATTCCTCATGCATTATTCGCTGCCTTAAAGCTAAGGAAAGGAAAAACAAATAGTTGAACTTATAGAGGTCACAATCCTACAGGACATGAGTCTTCCTCAGTTTACAAATGTTTTAGCAATCTACAAGAACAAAGCATTTCTATCAATAACCTTGCTTCCAGAAGGAAATGTAGATACAATTAAATATCCTTATAATCTGCAGCCCTTCAACAGATCCTTGAATCCGGCAGAATGTAATGTTCCTCCAAGAAGTTGCCAACTATCTTCATGTTAATGCCTTGCTAGAGGGAAAAACAACCTTAACTTGACAAAGGCAAGGCCTCAGTGTCCTGGTGTCCTGTAAGTCTTCTTTAACATATGAAATTCCTTCTGAAACCTCCCTTTTTCCTTATCTCTCCCCATCCAATAGTATATAATCAGCCACCCTTTACAATCCCCATGCAGCAGCTCTTTCTGCCCACAGTTCCTGTCCCTATGCTTTAATAAAACCCCCATTTTGCAGCAAAGATGTCTCAAGAATTCCTTCTTGGTCCTTGGCTCCAGACTCCACCCCACCGAACCTCACCTATATTCCAAAACCACATTGGTATGAACTGGAGGCAACCCACATTCTGCACATATATACTCTGAAGAGATTTCAGGGAAATTCTGTGTTTGTTTGTTTTTTTTTTTTTTTCTAAAGAGCTAGACATATATACCTAGTAGAAGCTGGAAGATTTCCTGTGAAAATAATCTGACATATGTATCCTGATTTAAATAATATGAAATATTTACCCTTTCAATTCTTTAAGATTCTACATTCTTATATCAGAGATAAACAAAATTTTAAAAGCTATAAATATATAGTTTAAAATACTGATCTTGATAAATTAGGTTATAAATGACTTTAAAGGGAAAATGTGTATACATCAAATTCACTCAACACTCCAAAGAAATGTTATAAAAACTATTAGTTTTCAGAAATCCATTCCCTCCATTCTGCTAGGAAGGTGAAGCTCCTCATCTTGTCTGGTAGAGGGGTATTTTGCAATTTTGAGATGCTTCAGGCCAGCACAAACTGCACAATTGACATTTTAGAAAATGAGGTTCTTCTTTTATTCATCTCTAAATATCAGTACTTGCAAGGATTACACTTAATATATCAGAACAGTCATTTTTATGATTTTTTTTTTTTGGCCCTCCTATTCTTCAGATAGCTAAGGTTAGGTCTGGCTATAATGTGGTATGTCAGTGTTGTATCTTTGCTAGATAAAACAAAAAACAAGGTTTTTTTTGTTTTTTATAGCTACCATTATACCTGGAAAATAACTGATTTTTTTCCAGGACTAAAATTCAGTATATTTTTTCTGTTTAAGCAATAAAGTGATGACTGTATGCCCTGTACTATTAAACTCAGTATTTTGCCAAAGCAGTAGATAATTGTTCTGTTAGGGTACGGAGTCGACCACCCCTCAATTAGACAGAGAACACTCTCGATAATGCAAGTCACACTGCGAGGTTTATCTCCAGCTAGCTGGGTCCAAGTATCCGCCCGGCGCAGCGGGTTTCAACAAGGACCCCGAGGACTCAAAGCCAAGGGTTTATATAGCATTTTCAAGGCACTTCTTCATGGCTAAATACATATCTTGCGCCCACATTGACAGTTTAACTTTGTTTAACTTTTTGCCACCCCGGTGTCACCCTGGCAGTTAAGTGAGATTTAGGTTTAGAAGAACTTTCACCTTTACTACATTTCCTTCTGCCTCAGCTTCCCACAGTTTTGTGGTGGGGAGGGCGACCTTTGGCCTAGAGGCACTGAGCCATTTGTCTCTGGAAATTTGGCCATTGAAAAGATGGCCTTTTTGTTGTAAATCACCAGGACATTTGCAAACCAAAGGAAATTCGGGTCTAGCA
This sequence comes from Lutra lutra, assembly GCF_902655055.1. Classification (NCBI taxonomy): domain Eukaryota; kingdom Metazoa; phylum Chordata; class Mammalia; order Carnivora; family Mustelidae; genus Lutra; species Lutra lutra. The sequence continues at coordinate 155,928,661 of NC_062280.1, forward strand.
GGATTGTGATCTCTGCAAGTTAACTATTTGTTTTTCTTCAACATTTGGTCCCTGTGGCGCCCTGGTGGTATATGATTCAGTTGTTTCTTAGGGTTTAGCTACTTTCTCTTGTCTCAAGTCATGTACGCCCTGTGGGCTGGTTAGGGATGCTCAGTAAAATGGCTTCCCTGCCTTCAAGATGGCTATTCTTATACTAACCCCCTCTTACAGTTCAAAAAGTATAAAACAGATCAACATGCCTTTAAATCAATGATGTATAGGTTATAGCATTCCAAAACCCCGGCAAATTTGTTATGTGAAATGATGCTTTTGAAATAGTGTTAATCTCATGATAGTATTTGGTAGATTAAGAAACATTTAAAGAAATAGAATATCGCAGAGCACTCAAAAATAATTTTCCTATCTTTGAATAATATTCAATACATTTTTTTCCTCTACTCTTTCCACAGTAGTGTAGTGAATACTAAAAAATAATAATAATAATAATAATAATAATAATAATAATTTCAAGCTGTTTCCTTTCTCCATTAGGGAAGAACTAGGTTCTACAGGAGGTCAATCTTATATAATTTCAGAGGTTCTGTTTAACAAAGTAATGAAAAATTATAAATGTATAATTAAGTATGAAAGTGAGTATTTAGGATGAGAAAGAAATAATAAATATTATATTTTTTAAAAAGACCAAAAGCTACAAAAGTCACAAAATTTCCAGAAAAGTGATAAGATATTTACTCAATTAGTTGCATGATGCCTTCTTCCCCCCCACCCCCCCATTTTTGGCTGCCTACTACTCCTTGATCAACTCTTTATGTTATAATAGGTTCCTTCTATCTTTTTCTTTTTCTTTTTGTTTTGTTGTTGTTGTTTTGTTTTGTTTTTTTCTTATATCTTTTTCTACACAGAGAAGAGAAAAATGTTTTTCCACAGCATATTTGATCAAAATGTATTTATTTTTGATAGCATATATGTTCTTTTTAGCTTTATTTGTTATTGAAAATGCCAAGTAATTTCTAGATTTTTTTTTTAAATTTGGAAAGACTTTGAGAGATTTTTTAAATGTATGAGTGAGATTTAGAATTGCAAACAGATTAACTGCTGGTTCCAGACACTTAACAACCAGATTCTATTCTTTAACTCATGGGTCGAGGTACCATTAGGGCCTGCTCAGATCACCATGTGACTCTGATCCTATAGCCCCTTAGGTCAATGGGGAGAGGGTATTTCTGGAAATTGTTCCTATCCTGGATCTAGTTGTATATAGAAGAGACTAAATTATAAACATATTTCCCACTGTACATATCTCCATTTTAATCTCCCCTTAGCTAGATTTCCAAATTGCCTGAAATCATCCTATGCTACCTAACAAGAGGGGAATATTAGTAGAAAACAACATTAGTCTTAATCAATTACAGTTAAAATATCTCACTTCTGCGAACTTAAAAAAAAAGTTGTGTGACCATATGAACACATAGCAGGACCTTTTTCTGGGTCTTGGAAAGAAGCTATGCAAATGAGGGACCTTGATATTTAAGCTTCATTAGCTTCAAGTTGGATCAGTCTCTGAACACGATGTGAAGATTAGATCTAAAGTCAAATGGAAATCATGCTCATTGTAAATGTTTACAAAATAAAGATCACATTAGAGATGGCTTACTGTGTGGATTTGACTTATTTGCATTTGATAAAGCAACAGCTTCCTATCATTTGAAAATTTGAATTTTAATGTTTTATAACTTGAAGTTTCCTACTCTGAGTAAAATAATTTGACACTATCCTTATATTCTGTTCTCACTCTTTGCCTTCTTCCCTGGGTGACTTCAACCAAATGCTGTCACCTATATAAATGTTGCTTTCCTAATGTTTATCTCTGCCTTTCTTCTGAGATCTAAATCTGAGTATCTGATTAGTTGGCTGCTGACACTTTAATATTACAAAGACACAGTCCATCATTTACTATGCTGAAGATGCTTTTCACCTTTACATTTGTAACCTTGTCCTCATTGAATCCCTATGTATATTTATGTCAGCCCGCATGCAGTCCTTTCCTCCTATATCCTAGGATATAGCCATCCCCACAATTTACAGTGGGTCCGCCTTCCTGATCTAGATCATAGCAATAGCTTATTTCCTCATTTCCTTACCTACGAGTTTAATGAGATCAGGAAATATGCTGTTCATTTCTGTACTCTGAGCACAAAATATAATGCCTGGCATAAAGGAGGTGATCTCAAATATATTTTGAATGAGTGATTAATTAAAGGAAATTTCTGAAGTGTGGGTTAGCAATTAACCTATTAAAAGCTGAATGTATAGATGGGTGGAAGAACGGGTTATCATAAGACCATGAAATTCTAAAGCAGGGGCAGCATATGGCTTTTATTCTTTGTTGACAACTTGGTAATACTAAGCCTACTACTCTTTTTCCCCCTTACCACATCTTAGTGAATCATAAAATCTTTGGCTATATAAAAGGAATTAAGTCACTAAAAACATGATAGATATGAAAGTACAGATATAAGCTCAATATATTAAAAGAGTAATTCACAAATTGGAAATCTTCAGAATTTGCAAAAATTGATGCACTAAGACCTAATAATGTATTTGAAGAGAGTATCCATGTGTGGGGCAGCTCTGACTTGATAAAATTTCATTATTGATGATAATGTTTATGGAAAAAGAGACCATAGTCAGAGAAAGCTTAAAATATTTATTAAAACCAATACATAAAAATGATAGATCTACCTGTTTATCTACCTCACTTGCATGTCTCTCTCCCTCTTTTTCTGTCTCTTTCTTCCTCCCTCTAATATATGTGCATATATATCAATCTTAAAAAATAATAACGGATGTTTTATGTTTTATGTATACTTATGAGTAGACAGAACAACTTTATTGAATTGATTTTCTAAAAGTAAATATTTCCCTCTCCCCCACTACATACTTTATTTCTTGCCCAAGTTTCTGTTGCCCTACTTCTAGAAGGTGAGTATTTATTTATTGAGATTGTCCACCTACCTTATTGTCCTCAATGTTATAAACCCAATTTTATGACATGACCTACCTTATAACAATACTAACTAAAATCCATTTCGATATTTCATTTTTATATTTAATATAGCATATGGAGATGCTTGTGGGTTATTATAGTAATTAAAAATAATGTCATGTCTCATTAGTTATGCCTAAATAATTAGGGATTTATGATGATTTAATTAGGAATGATGCTAAAATTTACTTTTTACTCAAAGAAAAAAACTTATTAAACAAATTTTTAGTTTACTTAAAAATTTAGGAGGATTGTTTAACTGTGAGAATATGTTTCAAGTCCTTAACAGTGTCACTTTGCATGGTAATAATCAGTGGATCACTTAAAATTATTTTGATTTGCATATCTTATTTTACTATATGTTACATTATTTTACCTAGAACTTATCTCTCCAATTTTCTTTAGAACTAGTCTTAATTTGTGTTAGATATGAATTAAGTAACAAACCAACTTTTTGATGTTCTCTCGTTAAGAATTTTCATATATTCAAATTGTGTTTTTCTCAATTATTTTAAGTTAATTAGATTTTTCTACATAACTTTAATGCAGGTCCCAAGAATTTGTTGGATATCATACCAAGATAAGTTAATATTTAAATGCTTCAATTAAAACTAAATATATTCTAGTCACTTATTATGTAGCAAAACAAATAGCTAATTCAAAGTTGATTCAGTTTTTTTTTTCAATAGGAAGCACATAAGAAAGTCAATTTGTAGATGTTCTCAAATTACTCATTATTATAAATTATGGTGTGTCAAGAAAGGCCACTCAAACTTAAAATGACTGTTAAGAGCATCTTTATCTTTTTCTTCCCTGATACCAAAATAAATTTATAATGTTAAGATGTTTTATACTAATCAGCCTAAGTTCAAAATCCAACTCTGCCACTTAGGAGGTCTGTGATCATAACCAAGTTATTTAATTTCCCTAAACTCTAGTTGGTTTATTTGTAAAAAGGGGATAATAGTAGCCGCTTTATAAATTTTTCATGAGGATTAAATGAGATTATGAGTGAAATGTTCTTAGCATGGTGTCTGGCATAGAGTAGTCAATGAAGAGTAAATAAATTAATTTAGTATACTTAAATGTAAACAGTACATAATATAATCAAGTACTTTCAGTTTCAACTATAATTACTAAATATGGCACATTTTTATGATTTTTTAAAAACAACCATTTAAAGAATATCATTGGTGGGAAGTGGAGTACTAATACTGGCTTTTGTACTGAATTTACTGAATATGTATAAAAAAATTGTTGAAAATATCTGCAGGCAATACCCCCAGTTTTAGGTAGGTTGGTATTGGCTATTTAATCACAACCTGAATTTAATTTTATTGATTCATTTTATGAATTGATTTATGTTATTCATTTTATTTACTCTATTTCATTAACTTTCTTTGCAATACACTACCTGTATCTGTGGACACATTTAATAATGGAATTCTCTTCTTATCCCTGAAATGTTGGGTTTACTCACTGATATGTCCTTGGTTCTCTTCTTATTCACCACTTTTCAGATGACTTCTCTACTTCAAGGGCTTTAGTTATTATTGTTTGCTAATAAGTCCCACATGTATTTCTCTAACATATAGCTCTTTATTTTGTTTTTCTTTTAAGATTTTATTTATTTATTTGAGAGACAGGGAGAGCAGAGGAGAGTGAGCGGGAGAAGCAGACTTCCTGCCAAGCAGAGAGTCCAATGTGGGGCTATCCCAGGACCCTGAGATCATGACGTGAGTCACCCAGGCATCCCCATATAACTCTTTAGATCACAAAATCCAATGTCCTATTGGGCTTCTCCATCTTAATTCCCACAAAAACTTTATTATTATTATTATTATTATTATTATTTTAAGTTTACTTGAGAGAGAGAGAGAGAGCGCATGCATACACAAGTGGGGGGGGGCAAGGGAGAAGCGGACTCCCCACTGAGCAGAGAGCAGTAGGCTCCTGGGGCTCCTTCCCAGAATCCTAGGATCATGACCTCAGCCTAAGGCAGCCACTTAACCAACTGAGCCACCTAGGCACCCCACCCACAAATACTTTAAATTCATTATACTCCAAACTGAAGTCAACATCATCCATTTATAAACAATTTTCCTCTTATTTTTTTTTATTGTAGTAAAAATTATTGTCATCAATCCATCTGTGAAAACTGAAAATCTGGGTATTACCTTTGACTTCCTTCTTAACTCAGCCCCCTCAGCAATCAAACACCAGGTTCCATCAAATTATCTCCATCCCCACTACACTACCTGGGCTACACCGTATCAACCCTTTCCAGGAATATTCAGCAGATTACTAAGTACTATGCTTTTTCCAGTGCTTTGTGCCTACATTCCATTCTCTGCAGAATAGACAAAGTGATCTTTTAAAGCGCAAATGTCAGACTTGGGCCCAGTCCTCAAATCTGTGGAGCTCAGACAAGCATAGAAACTCAGAAAGAGTGGAAGAGCCCCCTTCTCTACCTTCATGATCCATCCCTTACTGCCAGGACACTTATAAGTAAGTATACTACATACATTTATAAATAGACATTCCAGCCTATATATTTGATCCTTGTCCACAACTATCCTCTCCTTAACAGCTGCTCAGGAACCTTCCCTCAGGCTTGGAGGTAAACCCACAGATGTAATCTGCTCTTAGGGATTAGACCTGGCATAGATATCACACAGGCCATAGAAGCATAGGATCATGTATGGAATCATCTGGGCCTGGAATTCTTTGTGAAAGTATACACAGAATATGCTCCAGAGGGATGGGCATGGGTGCCAGGTGGGTTCATGTCCTTGCCCTTTGCACTTCTTGTGTGGGTAGAGGCACAGCCAGAGGATGCCATGGACAAGGAACTGTTTTACTGGGTCTGGTACAGTGACCTAGTTAATCCTTTAATGACTCTCTTCCTCAGGATCAAGTCTACACTGTTAAGGATAAACTAAAGGGCCTTTTATGGTCTGACTCATATATTCTTCTGTTTTATTTCTCAACATCCTTTATCTCCTACTCTATAATCTAGTAAATCAGAAGTCATTTTAGTTCTTTGCATATGGAATATTCTCTCTTTCACTTGGGCTTTTGCATAAACCATTTTCTTTTTCTTCAGCACTCTTCATCTCTTCTCCACATGGATATTTTCTTTTCATATTTCAGATCTCTAGATGACACTTTCTTCAAGAAAATTTCTTTTACACTTATCCATGATAGTTCTCTGTATCTCTCCACCACCGAAAGTTCATGCATCCCAGGTGTCATGCCTGTAATGTTTTATTTACACAAATGCTAACATCCACTCTATGGATTTGACTAGAATGCCATGGAGAGCTTATGACGCATCCTACCTGGTTTTGGAACATGACCCATGTTCAGTGCCATAGTGCATAGGAGAGTGTTTCCTGCTGTTCTTGCCCCCCATCCACTGCTGTTTTGACTCTTTTCCTATCCTGTTGCAAGATTTGGGATTCCTTCCTGATTTTTTTTTTTTTTTTTGAGCAGGGGAAGGGAGAAACAGACTCTCTGCTGAGTAGGGAGCCTGATGTGGGGCTCGATCCCATGATTCTGGGATCATGACCTGAGCCGAAGACAGACGCTTAACTGACTGAACCACTCAGGTGGCCCCTCTTTCCTGATTTCTACAAAAAAACAAAAACAAAAACAAAAAACCACTCATACCAAGTTTATAGTAGAATTTTATGGAAGGTAATTTAACTGAAAATTCCAGGGGTTATCAGGAAGAGTCAAAATCGTATATTATATTTCAGCTGAAACTCCTTACACGTTTCTCCTTTGAAGTTTCTTCGCAGTTGTAGTCTTACCCTTCCTTACTCTTTCCCCACCCAGCCTCAAATATCAGTCATTTTTGTCCTTAATTTCCTTCAAGGAGACCTCAATAACAACCCCTCTTAATTTCAGATCATAGTTTCTATCTCCCAGAAAACTTAATGAAATATATTCTAAATAAGGCCAATATGTTTCTCCAAGAACTACTTTCATACGAACTACCAGAAGGAAAAACATGGTTTATGTTTGTGGTGTGTCAGGATGTGCTAAAGCTTGGTCCAATTTACTGCCAGTGCTTGAGATCTATCAGGAAGCTGAAGTAGAAAAAGTATACATTGATTATATCTGGTCTGAGGAAACCTTGATTATTGTGTATCCATCTAAGTAAAGCAGTCTGTACTTCGGTAACAAAAATAGGAGTAAACCTAATAAGATTTTGACTCATGAAAGATGAGTGAAAATTATGCATTAATGTGTAGCTGATCACCATTAAGCAACATTCTTTCAGGAAACATATGTCTGTCTGATATTCACAGCATTGTATCTGTGAGGTTTGCCTTCTCCAGAAATGCATCTTTAATTTATTACTGCCCTGGGCTAATTGAAGAAAATGTTAAGTCTCAGCTATGTGATTCATGCATATTGACTATGTGGTCAGTGAAGGAGAAAGAAACTGGTGATTTTATGGAACAAGAGCCATCTGTGTCTTAGTTTGAAACTGATTAAATGTGGTGCAGTCTGTGGCAGGATGACAGCAATTACAGACTTCAGAGTGTGAGGATTTTAAAAATCCTTAGAAGTTGGTAACTGGGGGCACCTGGGTGGCTCAGTGAGTTAAGCCTCTGCCTTCGGCTCAGGTCATGATCCCAGGGTCCTGGGATTGAGCCCCACATCGGGCTCTCTGCTCAGCGGGGAGCCTGCTTCCCTCTCTCTCTCTGCCTGCCTCTCTGCCTACTTGTGATTTCTGTCTGTCAAATAAATAAATAAAATCTTAAAAAAAAAAAGAGAGAAGTTGGTAACTGACTAATAATTATTTTCCAAATTGTTTTGTACCTCAGGTTAATTTCTATGAACATCTTTTAGCCACGGCCACACTATTGGATGAAGGCAATATAGAAAGAGAAAGGTATTTTTTGATAATCCCTGTTATTGAGAATCTTATACAAAGGCTCACCTTTTATCTGAAACTACTGCTAAATGATCTCTTTCCTTTTTTTTTTAACACAGTTTCCCTTGAATACAGTACAGTAACCTCTAGTAAACAGAAACTAATGTTCATTTCCTAGTCATATTCACATAAGTTGCAAAATTTCTAGTTAAATAGTCCCAGATATGCTGTTTTTTACAGAAGTGGAGAAGGAGGTAGGTAAGATGAATAGATATTGAGATTGTTGTTTTTCTTTCCAATTGCACATACTAATTGCTCATAATCAACCTCTATCCTTAAATAATTCACATTTCTCATTTCAATACTATATAAGAAAAAATGCAGGAGATTGACAAAGAAAAAAAAAGAAAAGAAAAAATTGAACTACATAGAATTTATATACAATACATATGCATTTATATGATTAGTTTTTGTTGTTTTGGAGAGATATAGTTGATATCTTTGAAAAATCATGAAATCCAAGAGAATTAATGCCATTTATACAGTCTCTCAACTTCTTCCTGAATCACATTTCTGTGAAGAGCCACTTGTTTCTTGTGCCCTGTTAACCCTCTCAGATTTCGTTGAAGTTTATCTTTCACTCAGTGATTGCTTTTCACAAAGAAATACAGATTTTGGCACTTTACTGTATTTTCTGCGAAGATAAATCCGAGGCAAGAACAAAACCCATTGAAATGCAGATGCTGGGCAACTCGATAAACCCAAGTGCTAGTTAAATAGCCTGCGTCCTCAGCCATCCTTGAAGTTATTCAGATTTGTGTTTCAGCAAATGTACAAACTACTGTGCATAGTGAATCTTTGGTATGCTTGGGGGAAAAAAAACCCACAAGTATTAAATCTTTCAATGCTAAATGACTACATTTTACAGAAAGAAGTTTGGGATATATTTTAATTAAGATAGGCCTGAATTCATGTTTTATAAGATTTAAGATTCTTTCCATGGTAGGACACAATACTTGGGTAGATGAAAGGCAGACTTCTTTGTGACTTACAGCTTCGAGTAAAAGAAGGCTGTGAGGCAGGGTCAGGAAGAGAATTGCACCTGGGGAAAGGATAACCACAAGCTAGAGCTTGCACATCATGTGCAAGAAAAATAGAGTTATCTAGGTTTCTTGGTCTCCTTGTAGATTGGCTAATTTGGGTAATTTCATGGGCTCCAGGGCCATAAAGACTATACCTGGCCTCAGGGTGAGGAGGGCAGGGGCTCAGTAGCCTAATGTATGAGAGCCTGATGAAAGAAATGGTTGGCATGTGGTATTAACAGCTATTCAAAAAGGGAAACTGACCAGCCTCTAGCCACAGTCTCAAGTCTGGATCAAGTCAGCATTAAAAGAAAAGCAACAACAACAAAAAACCTGTACTAAACTAATTTGCTACCATACAAACCTCCAAATTTCAAACTCAACAGAATATTATTTGGGGCTCATATAATAGTTCAGTCAATACAGCTGATTCTTTTAGATGGGCAGCCTCCTACATGGAGATACAGAGACTCATGCTTTGACCATCTTATGACTTGTATCTAGTATCTTGGTGTTTTATTCTGGATTTTCTGGATCCTGTTGGCAAACAGAGGGAAGGGGGCAATGAGAAGAAAGTGCATTTGTCTTAACCAAAGGGCTCATGTTCCACTGGCTAAAAGTAGTTATTTTATCTCACCTGAGGAGAGAACGGTTGAGGGGCTAATAAATGTAGTCCTGGTTGAATGACCACTTCTCAGCAGTAGCCCTCACAATGGAAAGGGAGAGCAATACTTTGGTAGACAGATAGAGCTGTTTTCACCACAGAAAAGTTTTAGAATGCAGGTGGCCTCCAAACTAACTTAGGATGGTTTGACTTAGGACTTTTCAACTTTACAGCAGTATGAAAGCAATACACGTTCGCTAAGAAACCATACTTTGAAGTTTTACTGTTTCCCAGGCTACTGATAGATCCTAGAATACTCTCTTTGGATGCTGGACAGCAGTAGCTGCAGATCCCAGTTGGCCACAGGGTTTACAACCATTCTGTTGTTCACTGTCAGTAAAGTATTATAAAATTACATGAGATAGTCAACAGTTTATTTTAAAATAGGATGTGTGTTAGATGATTTTGCCCAACTGAAAGTGTTCAGAGCACATTTAAGGTAAGTTAGATATACTAAATGCATTTTCAACTTACAATATTCTTAACTTAAAATTGGTTTATCAGAGTACAACCCTATTGTAAAATGAGGAAGAGCTGTATATATCTCTATATACATATATATATATATATATACATACATGTATGTATACATGTCTAATATATATATATAGTATGCATACATATATGGGCATGCGCGTAGGTTTTATAGCAAGGGAAATTATTATAAAGAATTTTATGTAGGGGTCCCTGGACGGCTCAGTCGATTAAGTGTCTGCCTTTGGCTCTGGTTGTAATCCCCGGGTTAAGAACAAGTGCACTTCCTTCACACCGCCCCCTTCACTCCCTTTGCCTGCTTCTCTCTCTCCTTCTGCCTGCTGCTCCCCCTGCTTGTACTCTCTCTGTCAAATAAATAAAATCTTAAAAAATATATTTTTAGGTAAAATGAATTGTCATTTTAGCAAATTTCAACTACGATGTACATGTACTCCTAACAGCACATTGAAATTCTTAGTTTCCTCTGGCAAATTTTTTTCCCATGGCCTGAAATGTGCATTTGGTCTGAAAGGATTTACTGTGGATTTTCAATTACATTATACAAATGGGGTCTCACATACATAATATTGAATGGGCAAAGTGAGACACAAGACTGTATGTTCTTCTCCCTCCAAAATAGCATTTCTGAGATTTGTCCATATTGTGGCACATAATTGTAGAAAATTCATTCTCATTGCTCTTTAGCATTCACCTGGATGAATATCCAGTTTGCCTATCCATTCTACTATTGATAGTTATTTGAATACATTCCAATTTAAAGTTATTGCCAATAGTGCTACCAAGAATATTTTAAAACATGGCTTTTGATGAACTTTTATATTCATTTATATTGGGTTGTGTGTAGAAGTGAAATTTCTGGGCTATATATATAGTAAGAATGTATTCAGTTTATATGCTCATAAATTTTCTAACCTTCTTTTATCAGCTATTATAATTGATCAAAAATACATCACGTTTGGGGCGCCTGGGTAGCTCAGTGGTTTAAAGCCTCTGCCTTCGGCTCAGGTTATGATCCCAGGGCTCTGGGATGGAGCCCCGCACCTGCATCGGGCTCTCTGCTCAGCCCAGAACCTGCTTGCCCCTCCCCCTCTGCCTGCCTCTCTGCCTACTTGTGATCTCTGTCTGTCAAACAAGTAAATAAAATTTTTTTATTTAAAATTTTTTATTTTTTTATAAACATATAATGTATTTTTAGCCCCAGGGGTACAGGCCTGTGAATCGCCAGGTTTACACGCTTCACAGCACTCACCATAGCACATACCCTCTCCATAATCCCATAAATAAATAAAATCTTTAAAAAAAAATGCATCACGTTCCCTGTACTCTCCTTATTTTATTTTGTTGCACAAAACTTTATGTAAACAGTAAAAAAAAAAACATAAAAGAAATTTAGGCAGAAAGTCCTACTAATTCAACTAACATATGACCTGTTTTGTTTTTATTTCCACCTAGACCTTATTAAATTTAATTGTTTAAACACAGTTTTTGTTTTAAGTTTATTTACTTATTGTTATTTTGTGAATTTTTATACATATGTTTTTCTAATTATGATTTTTTTATGACTGCATTGACTCGATCTACCAGAAGTAGCAATTTCCTATTGTAGACTATTTAAAGTATTTTCAATTTTCGCTAATTTTTATTGAAACAATTCATATATTTAAACTGTACTGTATCTTTGGTACACAGTTTCTTAGGTTCACTATGTGATTGGGAAGAGAATGTAACACATGTTTTCTGTCTCTGACCTTTAGCAAGCCCAGAGAAAAGTACAACTTTTCATGACAGTGTGTCAACCTCCTTACCCTCACATTAACGTATACTTAACTTTGCCTCAAGCCTGAGTGACATTACATTTCCTCCCAGAAGGTTAAATTGGTAAGGTCTCGACAACCAAATTCTTGGTTGAAAACTGAACATTTGGATCTACCATGATTTCTTCTTTGTCACAGAACTCGACATGTCTGTTTCAGGAGTAAGAGAAACTCTTTGCTCTTTTTACTCAAACTTTGCACGTTTCACTCTGCATTTTACCGTGTGTCTCCCTCTTCTCCACTCGTAACACTTCCATCTATCCCTGGAGCTTTTACATTTCGAAATACCTATAGTTTAATGATGTGTGAGCAGACTAAAGCAAATAATGACTCAAGTAGGGAAATGTCACAAGCAAAAATACTTCCTTAATTCTGACCCTAATACTGTGACCAGCAGTTCCTTCAATCCATGTATTTTTGTTTTGATTCCCCAAATAATATGTATTCTTGAATGTTAGGACTCAAGGGTTCTCACTGGCTATATAAGTTAAAGCAGAAGCTGTGTTTTTAAATGACAGATCTCAATGCAAAATATAGACAGCTATGACCCCGTGAGTCATCCCAGTGAGGATAATGTGTCAAAGTAAAATAATTAAATATGAGACACAAAAAGATAAATTTAATCAGTGCTTACAGCCAATTACATTTTGGCAGAGTGTTACTACTGTTTCTAAAAACCATTTGATTTGCATTTAAGTGATTAAAAGGAAGAGTTACAAGGTAATTGGGATATCCTCATTTCATTAATCATTTTTTTACTCAGTGCTTAATTCAAAAATTGTCAAGAAGGATGTAATGCTTAAAAAGTGAAAAGGAAGGTTTGTAAATTTTAGAAGAGTAAAAAAAAAAATCACCGTTTCTTGAAGAATGAATAATCTTCATAGCCAAATAGTAAGTTGCTGATTATTTTTTAATAAGTAGTTACATGTAAGTCAGTGTTTTGAGCTCAATACTTTCATGTAGGCGATCTACATTATAGAAATATTACTATTATTATTATTAACTCTATAATTTTTTAGCAGACCCCAGAGGATAAGAAATATCTTCCCTTAGTTGTAAGTACACAAATATTCCTTAAAAGCTTAATGAAATTCTGCAATGAGGGCCCCTAATAAGAAGCTTCAAGACATAAATATTCAAATATCTCTTTTTTTAAATCACTTTATTGAGGTATGATTGACATGCAAATAGCTGTTCATGCTAATGTTATATACAACTTGATGAGTTTAGAGAGAAGTATATACCCATGAAATCATCACCATAATTCGTGCCATGAACATATGTATCAATACCCAATAGTTTCCTCCAACCTTCTTTATTTATCACTATTACTATTTTAGTTAACATTACTGTATTGCATAATTAAGAATTTGCTAAGAGCATAGATCTTATGTTAAGTGTTCTTATCACAAAAATAATAAGTAAATATTCCAGCATTACAAGCTTGCTTGTAAGGCTTAAACAGTTTTATATTTTGTTACTAAAATGACTAACTTGAGGTTAATCACCAAAATTAATAGAGCAAATTTGTCAATATGATCATCTCCTCTTAAAATTTATTTCTATGTGAAAAATAATAAAATATGCGCTGCTACTTACCAGATGTAAAAATAATTTTTATAAGAGTATTCTGATGAACAGAGATAAATCTCTACTTTTCTTAAAGATAATCAGTTTGGGGCACCCGGGTGGCTCAGGTGTTAAGCAACAGCCTTTGACTCAGATCCTGATCTCAGGGTCCTGGGATCGAGTCCCACATTAGGCTCCCTGCTCAGCTCAGACTGCTTCTCCTTCTCCTCCCTGCTCTTGCTCTCTCTCACTGTCTCTGTCTCTCTCAAATAAATAAAATCTTAAAAAACAGATTATTAAAAAAAGGATAGTCAGTTAAACATCAGTATTGTTCAAGGTGAAGGATAATATTATTTCCTCTGGATTTCACTAAAGGAAGGATATAAAAAGTTAATTATACAATGTAGTCGAAGTTTACCACATTAAAGTTACACTGATTTTATCTGTTAAGATACATTATCACTGATTATTGAAATTTTATCTTCATGCCTGAATAGTCCATTATTGACATAAACAATCCTTTGTACTTTACCAATATGAAATTACAATAAAAGATTGAATTGCAGAGGTGTCTAAAATGTCCTTGAAATGAAAAGAGAAAATGGTTCAGACCATGTTTCAGAAGCTAATATATATATTTCTTATCACAGGAAAAAAAATGAATTAACTTTGTATTCATTAGACAGTCTTTGAAATAATCTTTAATTAAACAGACAATAGTTTGCCAAGTCCTATAAAGATAAGACCTCAATCTTACGTAGAATATTTTCTACCATTTATTTACTTGTAATGCTTTAATTTTCTCTGCTTCTTTTAGCTCCTGCTAACATCTGGAAAAGAGAGAGGTAATGGAATAGGCTTTTTCATTTTTGAAGAACCTATCATAAGATTATTTCATATTAGCATTAGATATGTCAACCTTTGTTGATTAAGGAGTACAGAGATGTGAGAAAATTTCCCTTTAGAAGTGTTCTATAAACAAAACTGGGTCATTTATTTTCAAATTAAGTTGGCAAATATAGTACATTAATTATAATAATCTGAAGTATGTATAGATGCCAAACTCTCTAATAAACATTTTACAGGTATTCTGTAATTTAAACTTTATAACAACCTTTCAGTTAGGTACTATCATTGAACCTCACTCTGCAGGTGAGCAGACTGTTTCTAAGAAGTTTTAAGTTCCCAAACTCACATGGCTATAAGGGGCAGAGTCAGGATTTATACAAATGGAAGTCTTTGGACTTTGGTGTATGAAGAGGTTGAGCAGGAAGACTGATGGAATGAGATCTATAGACCCTAAAAACTGCCTAATTAGTGGATCCATCTAGGCATCTATTCTTTCATTCAACAAATATTTCTCAACCTCTATTTTGGGCAAGTCAGTGAGCAGAGTGCAGAACCAACAATAACTGAATTAAACATGGCCTCAAATATCAGGAGTGTTTAGTTCCCTAGAGATTAAAAACCAATTTTAAAAAGCAACTTTAATGTAGTTTTAAATGTCAGTGTGTTAAGAACTATGATGGGGATTTGACTGGATAACATATTTTGTGATTTTTAATTTCTAAAGACTGAAGGCCCAGTGAAGTTCTGGGTGGAGTTTCTTTCTGGAAATGGGTTTGCTAGCTCTTAGAGGAGCTTAATATTTGTAAATGTTGTTGGCAACAATGTTTGGGGCCCTTTGAAGAATTGGAAAATAAGGTTCTCATAGGCCATAGACACTGGGTAGAAAAGCTGAAGAAGACTCGTATACACTGAATTAAAGGGTCTGAGGAAGTATACTGAGCAAAAGTGAGAGACAACAGGGAATCTCAGGAATCTCACAGAATACCCTCTGAGTAGGACACGAGTTGTGTCCACAGAGTGAACGCTCAACATTTATACAAATAAAATAACAAGCGACATGGAACTAGTGGAAGGACCTTGGATGCTAATGGTGTATATTTAAGGGCACTGGGATCAGGGAAGGGAGGCCTGTGTGCTATGCACCATTTACTTAAAGGAATATCAGTAGCTAACTGAGTAGCAGTGGCAGGATAATAGCATGGGAGTGACCCTCTGCAGAGGCTTCTAATGGCATGTAATTTGGGCAGAAGTGCATCTGAGGACATATATCTTTTATGTGCTATACGAGGTTAAGTCAATAGAAGCATTATTTAACTAGGAAAGATAGAGACCTTGGAGGATCAGGTATGAAACAACAAGGGTCAGGTACACTTGACTCCAAGGTCAAATGTGATATTTTATGGGGCAGCCTTATGTCAGTTATAGTGGATTACCAGGATTATAAGTACCTGATGTGATGGTAGGTTTATACCATTGTGGGATTATTTTTTATGTTAGCTGGCAAATGTTTAGACATCTATTTTTTAAAGCAGGAAATTTGGTGGTAGAGGCCTGCTGGTTAGAAGCCTATCAGAACATTGTCCATACTGTATTCTATTTGTCTCCTTATTGTCTGACACATAAATGGTGATGATCATGTGCCTCTGTATCCTTAGTGTCCAATTATATCCTTGGTAAATATTTGACACAGTAAATTTTTGCAAAAATAACCACACGAATGCATGGAAGGCAATCTGAGGCCCAAATTATCACAAATACAAAGTTTTCAATTGGTATATTTAATCTGATGGATTTCATGGGCCTTATTCTTGCTTCTCTTTCAGAAACTCACATGCCTGGCAGTCTATCTTTTTGTATTCAACAACAACAACAACAACAACAAACAGAAAAAGTCAGTTGCTAGTCATAACTTAAAAATACATCTCAAAGCCAGAGTGCTTTATCTCCTAGGGGCAATCTTATGTTTCATCACTATTGGCTGATGGATATTATTCCCCAGTATTACTGACTGGGTTGAAGAAGTTTTTTGATGTCTGGGGGCCTTTACAGTGGCCCTGAAGTCAGGGTACATAGTGATCTGAGAGGATCCTTGGGGTTCGTAGCATAGTAGAATAGTGATCGGAGGGTAGCAACAGTCTCTCTGGATCCTCAGGAAAGCTAATTCAGCTTTAAAATCCTTCGGGAAACTATTGCCAAGTTCTCAGCAGCAAATGCCTAGAAAAATAGGGATTTCAAGACAATGTCGTAGACTGTAACCACTCCAAATGGAAATGTAGTCAATTTTCTCATACATTTTCTAATCATATACTTGATTCCTTTAGCTGTCTTTTGTTTCTTCTCACTACACACTTTCTTTAACATTTCATGAGAGTATCTCTCTAGATACAAATCCAGTTATGCTATTACTTGCCTAAAAACCTTCAATTAAAAATAAAAAAAAGAGACATCGATTTCAAACGTATTTAGAGTATGTTATTACTAAACTAAACAATGGAGCCACAATAATTACTCACAGTCGAGTCATGTCTTACTGAGGGAGAAGGACAAGTGTAAATGAAACAATAGACGGCCAGTGTTGAATAGAAGTGTGTGTAGGATGTTGAGGAGCGAGCAGGGGGCTTAGTGGTATCAATCAAGTGGGCAAGGTTGGAGGTAATGGCAAAGAAAGAGCATATCATAGAGAGATGTTTGTATTATACCTTGAGCAAGTGAAGAAAATTACTGAGATGAAATTGGGAGAGAATGCATGGGAAATGGTGGAGAAAGGTACAAAGGTGCAGAAAAGGATTTTAAGCCAGGAAGCCAAACAGTTTGGTGTAGATGTCAGGTTGAAAACAAAGATAATGAGAGAGCCGATGTTGGACTGTGTGGAGGAGGCTGCTCTACCTCAATTATCTAGGAGGTCCCAGGAGCAGTTTTTGTGGGTTCCAGAAAACCATTGAAGGGGTTGAATTTATGAAAATCTGTAGTGTGTGCTTTGAAAGAGCATTCTGATCACAGTGTAGTGGGTGGAACAGACAAGACAAGAGGCAAAAGAACCAGATGAGAACTCATGTAAAATTAGCTTCTCACTGCCTATCAGGTACACCAGTGTAAATTTGCTCTAACAGTGAAGTACTGATTATGGGAATCAGGCTTGCATTTACGTCGGAGGAAGGAGCAGTGCAGGGAATAAAGATCTGGAAGCCACAACAGAAATAGACTACTTCTAGTCTAACTAGCATGACTTCTGTAAACGAGTAGAGATGCTGGAAAAGCCTCTCTTTTTGTGGGAAGTCACAAAAATCATCATTGGCCGCTGCAGTCATTATGTGAGCTTACAGCAAGACTTTGTAAGTGACTGACCTCCCTGACCTGTGAGAATATTGGCTTCCAGCTTACTTCACTTTCTAAATCTTGCTTGAATTTTGTGCATTGGCAAATGTTAATCCAGAGCCTTAAAGCAAATGGTTGTGAATGGGAGATTATCACAAATCACCGAACACAGCAGTAAAGTACAGACTTTGGTGCCTCAAAACACATGACCCCCAAGTGTCAAACTCCAGCTCACCTGGTTTAGGCCTCTAGGTGCCTAAACCAGCTCCCTGCACTCACTCCCCAAAACCTATGCTTCAAACACAGACTGCTATTTTCTCCACTTTTTTCAAATTTCCTTCCTCTCACTGTTTCTGAGCTCTTCTGCTTCATTCAAGGTCCTACGAAGGTTTTCAGAAAAGAAACCTTCCCTTAATGTCAAGAGCAGCACAAGCTTACCCTTCTCTGTTGCATCAGTTAGGGTCAAATCCCAGTGTCACAGAACAGCCTACAACAGTGGCTGAAATACGTTAAGGGTTTTTTATATATTACACACCCAGAGATTCAAGAGTGGTAGTTAAGCATTGACATGGGAAATCAACATATGTTCTGCCATTTTTAATATGTGGCTTTGTCATCCTTATGGTTACAATACAGATGGCCCCAAACCAGGCTTCACATTCACATCAGGGAGGAGGAAAAAGAGAAGGAAACAGCACTCCTCTGTTTACATTTCATTGAATTGAATAGCAAAGCAATTCCTGTCTGCAGTTAATTGCTTTTTAGCTTAATAATCAGTTTTTGGCTAATAGATCTCTATGGAAGAAATTAGTAAGGAAAAGGAGTAACCATGGATGTGCGGTAATGTACAGTATCTGCCATACTATATTTCTCAAAGTACTTTGAATAAAACACTTTATACATTGTCAGAATTTTTTTCATGCTCTTGTCTTTCTCACTGAATGGGATGTCAGAATCACAGGGCCAGTGGCAACATCTCATTCATCTTTCCATGAAACATGTAGAATATTATGGAAAAAAGAAGTCACTGCCGTGTGGGAATATATTGAGTTTTAATAAGATAGAACTAAGTATTGTTGAGTTAGTAGATTCAACTAGCATATGAAAACCTCAACTCTCCGAAAGGATAGGCTTTAATATTAAGTGACTGACATACTGGGGTCTATAGTTGGCAATACAGATGACACGGACTTAAATAAAATAGAAATAAGTATTATAACCATCCCTGACTAGTTGAGCTATGAGCTTATGAATTATATTTCCAGATCAAAAGTACCTGTATAGTTTTTTGGTAATCCTGTCATTTTAATTCAGAGCATAAATGATGATGCCGTTAACACTGTATGATTTTTAAAAAGCCATATTCCTTAATCTATTCTAGGACTGATAGATTTATTTAATAGAAATACCAAATAAGCTAAAACCATATCCTGTACTTTCTTCATTTGGTAGTTTTGAATTCTGGGTCACATCACACCATATTATTTATCTCTATGAATCTCTCTAAGAATGGGTTTGAAAAGGAGATGATTTGACAATGCAAACACCTTTTTATTTATGACAAAAAGAAAAATAATAGACTTTATTAATAAGAAGCATTTTTTGAGTGGCTGAATAATTTGAAACTATGACAGATTCACGGACTTTTGAATCAATTCTTTTAAATTCACTTAATAACATACATAATTTGTAGCTTGCATGATACACTTTTACAGTTCTATAAAAATAAAATTTCAAGACATTTTCAGAGAAAGCCACATAGATTAACTATTTGGATTTTCATTTTGGTTGTATTCTCCCCTGATACTGTCTCCAATTCCTGTCTCCTTGTCTCCCATCCCTATTGTGTAAATATGTATTATATGATGTAGTGTGTCTTTATAACCATTGTTATAAATTCGTGTTCTTGCTGGTTTAAAAAAAGCTGCAATTATTGAATAATTATTTATTCTTCTCAAGGGAAAATAGTCAATACTTCTTAACTGATTGCTCTTGGGAATAACTAATCAAACTAGCCTCGAGAATATTGCATTAAATCCTTTAATTAATGAGTTATTGTATTTTTGTAAGTAGCACTGATATTCCTAGAAAAAAAGGATAGAGGTGGAGTTACACATTATGGCATAGGAGGTTTTCTTGCTATTCACCAGTATGTGTCATCTGTACAGAATATCAAGTACTTATTTGTGCTTTATGCACTTTCATTTTAAAGATGCTTAAATACATGGTCTTTAATATAGGGTATAAACCAGATCTGTTTCTTTCCAAATTAACCAAGACTTCCTTGCTTTGATCAATTATCACTTAGGCCTGGAAGCATAAAAGAAAATAAGGAGGTATTACTCTTGGCACTAGGTCATTACTAAAAAAATATATAAGTTCATCCATGTAGGCAGTTTGCTATTTTTGATTTATTATTGATTAATCATTGATGCTAAATTACTCACATTTAATTAGGGGTATTGAAAGGCATATTTTAGTGTCTGCCACCATTTAAAATGAAAATGAGATGTTAATGATTGTGTTTGTCAGGAGATGACCTTTTATGAGGACTTTTCAGAAATGAAAGAGTACATGCTGTCATCCAACAGACAAATGCTTGCAGCAACACAATCCTCGGTGTATTGTTTTTGCTTTTG
The DNA here is from genome assembly GCF_902655055.1 of Lutra lutra. Lineage (NCBI taxonomy): Eukaryota > Metazoa > Chordata > Mammalia > Carnivora > Mustelidae > Lutra > Lutra lutra. Next base: position 155,949,022 of record NC_062280.1, read on the forward strand.
TTTAGGTGTGATATTTATGAACGTGTATCGCTCTTCTTCCCCATGTCTCCACCTTTGATTCATCTTTCTGCCTCCTTTATATAGAATTTCTCCTGCATATAGATAGCTGAGTTTGTAAGGAAAAGAAGACTACATGGGTGTTAGCACAGTTGATGCTTAAGTCTGGATTTATCCTCATTTTGGAACTTTTAAAAGGTCATCTGGACTGGATTTCTCAGTTTCTTCATTAGCAAAATAAAAGAACCATGTTCACCTTTTTATTTCTAAAACTAGAATGTCAGCCACACCAGAATAAAAACTTAATCTAGTTTATTTATTGCTCTATCCCAGCACCCGAAACAGTGCTTGGAATGCAGGAGTTTCCCAATAAGTCTTTGTTGAATTAATAAATCCTAGTCATTCAAAATCAAATCTCAGTTTTTATTATAAGGAGAGAAAGCAGTATTTCTAACACATGTGAATGGAGGCATAAAAAATAACCACCACAAACATCTGTAATCCCACCACTCCAAATAAGCAAGAGAGTAGGACCAATTTCATAGAACTCTGCTGTGTCCTTGTTACAGGATTGCAGGGTTCTTGTCTCATGATGTCGAAGAATGAATCTCGCAGACACAAAAAGGTAAAGCGATAGTTTATTAACTAAAGGTGAGAACAGAAAGAAAACTCTTTAGAATGAGAGGGTTCCCATCTGTGTCACCAAATGATGGAGTTTTGCAATGTTGATGGGGTCTGGAGCTGATGGCCAAGAAAAAATTCTTGAGAGGTCTTTGGTGCAAGAAGGTGATTTTATTAAAGCATGGGGACAGGACTCGTGAGCAGAAAGAGCTGCCCTGGGGTCATAATGAGTGGTCCATTATATAGTTTCAAGTTAGAAAGGGGTTAGGGATAGCATAAGTCTCTGAGGAATTTTGGAAGCAAGGTTTCCAGGACTTTGAGGGGGGCTAGCTATTGATGGCTAGGAAAAGGTCATTTATTACTGTTTAGTAATCCCTCAGTCATGAGAACTTTCAGATGTATCTTGGTGGGTCATATGCTTAGGGGATGATTGCCAACAAGTATCTTGAAGGGTAGAGATAAAGGAAATTTCCAAAGGAATTTTTATATGTTCAAATAGACTTACAGGATCCTGGGATTTGGGCTAAGATTGCCTTTTGCCCTTAGCAAAGTGTCAACATCCAGGCAATTGAGTCCCTAGAGAAATGTCACTATGCCTATTACAAGGACTTGTCAATGGGCTATAAGTAGTAAGGAAATTGAATAATTTTTCTCCTGACTTTGTTTCCCACATCATCCTGACTGTATTTCAGCCTGTCTCGATTTCCTCATAAGTAAGATTCTCCTGATTTTGTATCTCATATTCTTTTACATTTCTTTACTGTTTCATCACCTGTGAATGTACGCCTAAAATATGTCACTTATTTTTATATAACTTGGAATTTTATAGAAATAGAATAATGATGTTTCTTTCATGATGTGATTTAGGTTCAACATCATATTTGAGATATCCATCCATGGTAAAGGCATGGAGATACATTTTCTATATTTTCACTATAATTTGAATTCTTCATTCTGTTTCATTGCTCTGTTTCTCTGGTTTTTGTGCTTATATACATGATCTTAATTATGTTATCATTTTAATATGATAATGTTTGACAGGTCTTACTGTCTAGCATGGTGAGTCTTCTTCCTTATTATTTTCCAGGTGTGTCTTGGTCCTTCTTGGGTATTTTCTCATTTCAAAACACATTAGATTATGCTTACTCAAGTTCCAAAATCTCTCTGTATTTTTACTGGAATGCCACTGAATCTGCATAGCATTTGGGAGTGACTGAATCATTATTTTATAATTTTTCCTACTCATTAAAATGAAATATAGTCTTTTAATCTTTTTACATAACACCCTTTACATTTTTATCCTTGCATTTCATGGCTGCAATATGGAGAGTTTTTACAAGTCATCCTTGAATTTCTTCAGTTATCTTTTTTAAGCTATGTCTAATCTAAATTCATTTGTGAAATTAATTTCAGTTATTAGTTGAAATTATTTCATTATTAGAAGTTATCTTTGTTCCTAAAATTTTTTTCTTAGTTATTTAGAGAAAGATTTTTGTTCCTTGATCATGTTTTTCATTTCTTTTTTTCACGTGATTATTTTTATTATATATTCTATATCAGTAACTTCAGTATCTAAAACCTTTGTGTATTTCATTTCTTTCTGTTGTTTCTTTGGATATTATGGTATTATTTGTGTGGATTATGATTCTGTGTTATAATTTATGTTCCTAGAAATTTTTTTAGTGATAAATCCCTGAGAACTCAGTTAATCCAAAAAGGAGTTGCCTTTGCTTCTGCCAGATCCTTAGGAATGCTATTAACCAATAGTCACTTTATAATTAAGATTTCCATTTAAGGATTTTTGAACCATCCAAGTACTGGGATTTGTGAGCACACATTTGAGGAGGGCCAAATTATGGGGAGAGAATATATCTGCTCCAAACCCAGTAATAATATGGGGAAAAGGAAGTTCCCTTGCTGCTCTTTCTTCCTGCACAGCAGTTTATTTCAAGTTCACTGTCACACTGAATGTGTACTGCTCTAAGTTTTAGCATTATTCAGTGATGTCTAATCAGACTCACTGACTTGGGGGTAGAGTTAACATTCCAAGACCCACCCCTCCTTACCTCTCATGCTGTACCCCATATACACATTAAAAAGGAACCTCAGAATCACCAGTTATCTTCTTTGCCTTCAGTTTTATTATGGATTTCTAATTCTCTCATCAGTCCAATAATGGGTTTACAATTATGTTTTTTACGTTTTATGTAGAAATACCATAAAGCTGAAATGCAAATCTCTATCTCAGGTTTTTGTTTTTTGCTTTTTTTTAAAGAACAAACAAAATCTATCAAAAGTGATTATAAATTTACAGTGATTTTTCCTATATTTATTGAGTTCATCATATGTATCATATATTATGCGAGGTATTAAAGATATAAAGAATAGGATAAGATCTGCTTTTTGGAGCTCACAATCTCCAGGTGTGGAGACTTTCAGAAACCTAGACAATAGTAATAGAAAACTTTTGTGGGAACTTTGTGGACCACTTTTCTTTTTTTAAAGATTTACTCATTTATTTGAGAGAAAGAACATGAGCGAGAGAGCACAAGCAGGGGGAGCAGCAGAGGAAGAGGGAGAAGCAGACCCTCCACTGAGCTGGAAGCTTGATGTGGGGTTTGATATCAAGACCCTGAGATTGTGATCTGAACTGAAGGCAGTCTCTTAACTAACTGAGCCACTCAAGCCCCCTAGTGGACCACTTTTAATTGGCGTCGAGTATCTGAGGCAAGCTTTGCTGAAAAGGAGGTGTATAAAGTGGTTCATGATGACTTAGCAGAACATTGGCAGAAAGTGGGTTTAGGGATTTATTGCAAGATGAAGAAATAACTCATCTGGAGATTCTGTGTGGAGCTGGGAGCGTTGAGGTGGCTGAAGGATGAACTATGACAGGGTTTCAGGATATGCGTTTTGCTGGGTGCTGATCGTATTGGAAAGAAAGATTTTGAATAATTGCTAGATTAGGCATTTGAAAGTTTTCTGGTATTGAAAATATCCAGTAAGCTGGAAATTTAATGAGGAAATGAATGAGGATATCAGAAGATGCTTAAGATACATTTGCTCTTTGGAGAAATTGCAAGACTGTTGAACAGCTTCTTACTTGAATACAGATTTTTTTCATTTTACTTTAAGTTGGAGCTAGGAATAAAGGTAATTTTGACTTTCTCCAAAATTAATGATTTTAATGGAAAACGGTTGTATGTATACACACACAGACACACACACATATATATAATACTTCCTTGAGGCCCCTCTTTGTTGACAAATTTCTAGTAAGTCGACAAGAACTAGTATACTCACATACTCAAAATTCAAAACCTGTACCCTCACAAAACATTGCTATAGTTTTCTCCTGCCAGACCCTTTAATAGAGGATTTTCCCTTCTCTAGGATCTGAAACATTATTTTCCTCAGCACAGAGGAATAATGAGAAGAACAAATGCATAGAAAGACTTAGAAGAGGAAATTCCTGATTAAGATATTTGCCGAATCACTGTCTGGCTGAAAAGAAAGAACATTTGTCACAACAGGTGAATTTGCCAAAGTGAAGTGAGAACAGGTGACCGGGGTGAGCATAATGAGCTTGCCAAGGGAATCAAGTACAGCACATTTGTAGCAGCTGCTGGGCTTCAAGGAACCTTAGGGAATTTACCTGAGAGGTTGAGCCAATTTATCTACTAGCATCATTGCCAGGGATGTGTTAGGAACTTGAGAAACCAGCTTGTACATCAGGAACACAAAATATCATAGGAGTCACTGTGGAGAATATGTGATCCCAGCATCTTAAAGAGGAAGACAAGCCTGAGGTAGGTTTACAATGGCATTTTGTTCTTCAACAAACATCTTGACTATCCGCTGAAGACAGAGTACAGATTGATGTGCTGATGTGCAAAAGAAGGAATAAAATCCTACCCTTTAGGAACTCACCATCTACGAAACATGATACATGCATATATGATATGTTCATGAGACTGAAAAGAGATAGAGAAGTGTCAAAATGAATATGAAAACATTAGTGCTAAGTTTTAAAATTAGATTGGTCATGGTGAGCTAGAATAGATGGGCAGGGCTTAATAGAAGAGGATGTACTTGTGCAGAGTTTTGAAAATTGTGTTTGGGCCAAGGAGGATGAATATCTTACCTGAAGGAGTCACTTCCTTCTCCTGCAGGCATGGTAGACACCACTAATCAGTCATCTTTCCACTGAACCTGGAAGCAGTATTCATCGTTCTCAGTGTAGTGCTTATCAGAGGTGAAAAGTGTTTATCATCCCTGATTTGTATAGAGAAATTAAGGCAAGGGCATTCTAGGCAGAGGGTGGAACATGTGGAAAAGATTGGCCTTAGAATTTGTGTCCAAAAGAAGGTGAGGTTTTATGCTGAGTAATAGGGGAAGGAGGTTGGGTAGTTGCAGTGTGGATCCTAGATGTCCATTTAGAATATGTCTCACTTAGTCCCTGAGAGCCAGTTTTCTCTTTTTAGACCATTTTAATTGCAGTATGGTTGACATATAAAAAGCTATACATATCTGTGTAGACAACCTGATGAGTTTGTAGCTAAGTATATACCCGTGAAACCACATCTACGTTATAAACAGATCCATCACCTCCAAAGACTTCCTTCCACCCTCTTTATTTATTATTATTATTTCCTTTTTGTATGTATAAAAATACCTAACATAAGATCCACCTCCTTGGCAAAATTTTAAGTATAAAATATGTTATTGTTACTTACAGACTCCATGCTATGCAGCAAATCTCCAGGACTTACTCATCTCATATAAATGAATCTTTGTGTCCTTTGACTAATATTTCCCATTTCCCACTGCCTCTGGAAGACACTATCCTACTCTCTACTTTTATGAGTTTGACTATTTTAGATTCTTCATAAGTGTTGTGTAGTATCTGTCCTTCTGTGTCTAGCTTATTTCACATAGCTTAATATCCTCCAGGTTCATTCATATCGCTGCACCATGTAGATTTTTGTAAGCAAAGGCATGAAAAGATAATGGAGTAAGTAGTATTAGATTTTTATGTAAGGTTGAAAGGAAAAGGAATTTACATGGGTTTTGTCGTTATCTTAGAGTTTAGCATCTAAAACACTTCCCAATAATTTTAAGATTTTTCAGCTTATATGGTAGAGCTCATTTCTCACTATTGAATGCAAAATACTCACAGTCCAGGGTCCTTTGCAGCTAGGGAATGAGCACATACTCTACAAGGCTACCATGAGGAAGTCAGGTCCACCCCGGACCCAATCTGGCAATGAGTGGCATTCCATAGTATCAGCAGCAGCATGAGTAGCAAAAGGAGCTATTTCCTATTTCTAGGGAAAGCAGAGGCAGCAATATGCCAGGTCAGTGCAGTTGTCAAGGCAAGGGGTAGTAATAATGTCTGTGCCTAATAGAGAGGCAAAAATGTTGGTGATTCTTGCAACATGATGCTGCAGCCCTTAGCTGTTTAGCCCCAAGCACATCCTTTCACGACCCTTTCAACAAATGCCACTTTTGGGTAAGTGGACCAGATTGGTTTCTGTTGCATGCAGAACTGATCCAGGGGCATTCTAGTGAGAACAATATAAAAATGATGTAGCCACGTGTAGGTGGGCTCCCAAGCAAGTGTGATAGGACAAGTAATTTTCAAGAGCAAGTGAAAGGTATTGGTATCTAATTGTCTATAAGAATGAAGAGTGGGAAGTTTTTTTTTTTTTTAAGATTTTATTTATTCATTAGAGAGAAAGAGCACAAGCAGAGAGAGGGGCAGAAAGAGAGGGACAAGCTGAGTGGGGAACTCAACATAGGGCTTAATCCCAGGACAACAAGGATATGGCCTGAGCTGAAGACAGATGCTTAACCAACTGAGCCACCTAGGTGCCCCAAATGTAGAAAGGTTTTTAAGTGCTGGGTGAGCTACTCGAAAAATAATGGAGGACATCAGTGGAGGGGTGATCAGTGGGATGTGAGGAGCACATTGAATTATTTCGTGTTTGAGATATTTTCCTCTGTGATGAGACCATCTGTGCTTGCTAATTGGTTCCCATGGAAGGTAAGCTCTTGCTCTGTCACAGAGAGACAGATAGGGGTGTTACCAACCTCAACTTAAAAAGGATGGTGCTAGGTCCTTGAGAAGGACATTCCTGGAGTATAAAATTGTCAGGAAGCTTTTAAAAACGTTTACATTTCCAAGGGACAGTGAAAAAATTTAATTATAAGTTTTCTGAAGTAAATGCTTGAATAAATGGGAGGGAAGGAGGCCTAGGGTCAGTAAGTAGCCTAAGGTTTAGTCAAGCTGAGGGGTACCCCTAAATTCCTAATCAATTTCCTGGTCAATTCCAGGAGGAAGAAGGAGAAACACAGGAAGAACTGAAGTTATTTCTTTCTTTCTCAATAGATTTATTTCTCAATATTTATTTCTCAATAGATTGATGGAATGGAGTCACAGAGTGAGGAATAATGTCATTTTACAATATAATTTTTATTTTACAAAATATATTTTACAAAATATAAAACTTGACTTTTTGCATACCTGGTTGGCTATTGAGATTCATTAACACACACATTAAAGATTAATTATTTTTTCCATTTACATACTCCTTAGAGAATTTTTTAAAGACCTAACTATTTACAGCCCTCCCAAACTACAATTAGTGCCACAAACCAATACCAAAGTTTTGCCAATTTTTTTAAAAATTCAAATCTCTCCACATGTGGCAAAACCAACAGGACACTTGCATTGTTTTCATTATATGTAAGAAAATCAGTAAATAGAGCAGTAAGTGGCTATAAACTCAATAATCAACTTTAAGAAAGAGAATAATTTAACAATTATGACATGTATAAGTTAAAAAATGCAAAAATCTACATTTAAAATTATGCAAATAAATAATGAATTTTAATTGATACAAATATGTTGAATGAAATGGTTAATGTTGGAATGTAAAATTGTATGTGCATACAAATGGAATATATATTTAAGTATATTAGAATATAAGTACCAAAAAAATTCCAGAAATCACAAAATGACAGATGAGTGAAAATACACCAATAAATTCCAACAAAATTTCTCCTCAGTTACATTTCCTATTTTCTAAGTGATTTCCTGATTAATCCATATTAGTTGACCCATTTTGTTAGTATATCCATAAATTGATATTTTACTCTCTCGCTTTCATCAGAAATTGAGGTAATTTAAATTATGAGGTTAAAGTTCCACTAAGTGTTCTTCTAAGTAACCAAATGGAAAAAAATCAACATTAAGCAAACTGACTAGATGTTTTCTAATGTACTGAAAATTGATTTCCACTGGACACAGTTTTCTTCACTCTTTTTTTTTTTTTCATTTTAGCCCTTTATTCTGAGTTTTTTCCCTTGGAGAAGAATGTCAGTCTCATAGAAAAACAGTATATAACATGCTTCAATAAACCTAAAGATACCTGAAGCAGTTAAAGTGTTTGTGTAATACAGGCACTGATTTAGTTCCAGTACACATATTTCTGTTTTTATATTTGATTTGAGTATGACCTATTGTCCTTGTCTTTTTTCACCCCCTCTATTCTCTTATTCAACCCTTGGTGGGGAAAAGGGCTTTTAAAAAAGCTCTTTTTCTTTTTTGTTTTTTGTTTTTTTTTTCCATAGTAGACCTAAGCTCAAAAAGCAGGAAAAAGGTTATATTACTATCTTCTCATGTCGGATGTCCTCTGTTAGTGCATTGACTAATAAAGAATGTTTACCTTCAAGCGTAGTTTTATTTATGCAGTGAATGGTTGTTGAAGTTATATATAAGTTGAATTTTTAAGATATCCAACCATGTGTTAAATATGTATAGGGATGGCTCTATATAACTTGCCATGTAGTCTCTAAGAAATGTTTCTTTCTGGTTCTGATCTTTTCTATCTTGGCCAAGGAAAAAGCTGTACCTTCAATCTTTCATTTCTTTACCCTCTCCTGCAAGCTTGCAGTAGCTTGTTTGCAAAAATATTTTATCTTTTAGAAGATTTTATTCATTTATTTGACAGAGAGAGAGAGAGAGACTGTGAGAGAGGAAATACAAGCAGGGGGAATGGGAGAGGGAGAAGCGGGCTCCCCACTGAGCAAGGAGCCCGAAGTGGGGCTCAATCCCAGGACCCGGGGTTAATGACCTGGGCCAAGGGCAGATGCCTAACGTTGAGCCACCCAGCCACCCCTGAAAAGTATTTTAAAAGTTGACTGTGCATAAATGATCCCCCTGTTTGAAAGGTTTCTTTATTTCTGCTTGTTGTGGGTATCTGTGAGAGAACTAAAAACAAATGGATTATTCCATTGAAAGTTCACCTACTGTCCTAGAAATAGAGTATGAATTTTATAAAATAAATGGAGAAAGGAAATTAATATTAAATAAGGTCTTCATCTAATAATACTCAATTTTCTGCAGGGAAATGTTGCTATAACTCACATTACAGATAAAGAAGTTCAGAAAATTCTGGGATTTGGCCAAGATAGTGCAGTTCTTTTTTCCTTTTTTTATATTTATTTATTTATTTCAGAGAAAGAGAGAGAGCAAGCGAGCAGGTGGTAGAAGCAAAGGGAAAGAATCTCAAGCCGACTCCCTGCTGAGCGTGGAGCCTGACTCACAGGGCTCCATCCCAGGACTCCTGAGATCATAACCGAGCATGATATGAGTCAGACACCCAACCAGTAGAGCCACCCAGGTGCCCCTGATTTCTAAATCCATAGAAGTTAGCTTATAATAAGCTCTTTCCTATAATGACAACGGGTCACATTTATTAAGCACTTACCTTGTGCCAGAAGTTCTTCTAAGTCGTTTAAAAGTGTCATTGCTCGGGCACCTGGGTGGCTCAGTGGGTTAAGCTGCTGCTTTCAGCTCGGGTCATGATCTCAGGGTCCTGGGATGGAGTCCCACATCGGGCTCTCTGCTCCGCAGGGAGCCTGTTTCCTCCTCTCTCTCTCTCTCTGCTTGCCTCTCTGTTCACTTGTGATCTCTCTCTGTCAAATAAATAAAATCTTAAAAAAAAAAAGTGTCATTGCTCTCTAGTCACACCTGTAGTTGAATAATTTGGGATTATGAATCTATGTTAGGAGTAAGAGGTTACATCATGGGGAGCCATGGGGCATCTCAGTGGGAAACTATCAACAAGATTTACAGATTCGGGCCTATTATCCTGTAATTGGCCATTTTCAGGAAGATTTAAGGAAGCAGGACTTTGCTCCAGATTGGTTATGCTAATCTTATCTAGAAGGAGGGAAATAGAATAGGGCCAGAGCTATAATTGTGAAAGCAGTCACTCATGTGGCAGCATAAAGGAATGTTTGGGTTATTTTTGTTATTTGAACAATGTTCAAGTTTTCCTCTGTGTTTAGGCATGATTACAGAGTGACCTTGTTTTGTTCTTGAACCATCATAGTCATATAATAATATGTAGCCTTTTATGATGCTGATATTCTACAAAATTATTTATTTTTGGGGTGCTTGGGTGTCTCAGCCAGTTAAGCATCTGCCTTCTACTCAGGTCATGATCTCAGTGTCCTGGGATGGAGCCCTGTGTGGGGCTTCCTGATCAGCAGGGAGTCTGCCTCTCCCTCTGCCCCTCTCCCTGCTTGTATGCATGCTCACGCTGTCTCAAATAAATAAATAAAATCTTGAAATTAAAAAAATTGTTTATGTTCAATAGGAGAAAATCAAGGCCTAGTTGACAGTACAGATTAGTTCCCAGATGTCAAAGGCCACCTTTCTCATTCTTAGCCCCCACTTTAGGCCCGGACAGATGAAATCAGGCCACAGGACATTCATTCATGCCATCTGGATTTCTACCATTGTTAAGATTTTATTGATCAGAAGTTTCTTAAGAGAATGTAGTCTGTGGTTGGACTAGAGGCAGTCTCTCTGCCTTCTTTGGTTGTGAGAGGAGTTTTTGAGGGGGCAGTGGGCGCACAGACACATCTAAGACCCTGAACAGGATCCATCAGCTGGATGTAATACAAGCAAAATGTATTACAGAAACAAAATGATTATTAGTACTTGAAACAAGCTTTAAAGTCAGGAGTCTAGATTATAAAACCCAGGCACTGTATCTGCTAGTTCTAAGAAAGAGTTACTGTAGCCTTATTTATTATATTAAGATATTGAGAGGAAAAAGCCATTAATATCTATAAATCGGTGTTAAATAAATTATAGTGCATTAATAAAATGCAACACCTTTCACCCAGTTAAAGATGGTATTGCAGATAAGCATTAACATTTTTTTTTAAAGATTTTATTTTAATTATTTATTTGACAGAGAGTGAGAGAGAGATCACAAGCAGGTGGAGAGGCAGGCAGAGAGAGAGAGGGGGAAGCAGGCTCCCCACTGAACAGAGAGCCCGATGCGGGGCTCGATCCCAGGACCCCGGGACCATGACCTGAGCCAAAGGCTGAGGCTTTAACCCACTGAGCCACCCAGGCGCCCCAATAAGCATTAACATTTAATAGATATTTATGATGTGTGTTTATGTGAAGACTTCAAGTTACTAAGCAGAATATTGACATTAATCTATATGCATAGAAAAATGTGTGGATATAAGTTTATGAAAGTATTAACTGTATTCATCTCTAAGAGGTGTGCTTGTGGGAGATTTTAAATTTATTTCATCTTTTGACTTATTTGTAGATGCTCATTTTTCTATGGCCAAATGTATTGCCTTTGTAATGAGTAAAAAAAAGGGACACAAATATTTCTTTGCATGATGGAATTGTGCTTGATTTCTATTTTTGTGTATTTTGTGATTTTTAAGATATCCTAAAATAAACTATTATCAATATTATTAACTACAATAAGAACACAACGATGTTAACATTTTTTAAATCCCAATTTATAAAAAAATATGAAATTATGAAACTAATAAGTTTAGGCATGCCTGCCAACTCAAATGTGAGGTCATCTACAGAGCACAGTGACTTTATTTTAGGTTAGCTTTATATTAAGTTTTAGTATTTGGCTGGGTCTGATTCTGATTGCCCTTCATTTTCAGCTGTTTCAGGGAGGGGAATAAGGCTGTTTTATTTTTTTAATTACTAGTTCAAAGTATAATATTTTGAATTTAATTAAATTCACAATTAATATTTATTGCTTCTACAATTGTGTGAAAATAATACAAAAATGTTCTCCTTTTTAATGTATAAACTCTTTTTTGGTAACTGCTTTCTAAATATTAATAATTTTGAAAAATAGAAATGATAGAATCCTTGACCTATTCATGACCTCCTTGGAAAATTTAGCTTGCCATAGTTTAATAAATACTGACAGAAGACAGGAGACTCCTGGGTAGGTGGCAGAAACAATATGTCACTTATAACAATAGCAGCCAGAGTAACATTGTGGTGTTGCTTGTCTAAGCCCCAGTTCTGGGGTGCCTGGGTGGCTCAGTCAGTTAAGTGGCTACCTTATCCTCAGGTCATGATCTCAGGGTCCTGAGCTCAAGCCCCACATTGGGCTCCCTGTGACAACTCCCTCTTGCTCCCCATGATCATACTCAATCTCTCTTTCTCTCAGCTGAATTGTAAGCCCCAGGTCCCACAGGGCAACTAGAGGAGGGCCAGGTGATGCCTGTATACACAGTGGAGTATGTTATAGAAGAACCTTGAGTTTAGGAAGTCTGATCTGAGAGAGGGGCCTTATGTATTACACCCTGTAAGTATAGCTGCTCCAGAGTTGAGTGCTTGTTTTTATTATATTGGAAAGTAAATAAATCTCCAGCAAATATTGCCTATCTTCCAAAGCTTCTTGCTATACAAAACTCTTTGAAAAAGATAATCCAAAGCAAGTTACATGTCACAGAACAATTGCAACTCTTCCCACTAGTGATAAAGATTGCTTTACATTGCTTTAGTTTGCATGATTACCTTTATGGGCTTGCATTACTATGTAAAGTGAGGACTACATTCACACACATGCACACACACACACATACACACGATCTTAGAATTTGAATCAAGTTTTAAAATTTGGCTTAAAATCTATCTATCTACACCCCCCAGACACATATATACATATACATATACATATACATATACATATACATATACATACACACACACACACACACACATATATATATATTTTTTAATAAATAAATGACTTTAGTTTTTCCTGGCAGTTTTTTAATATTTTATTTCCCTATTCTTCAGCTCATAATTTACTGCCTTTCATAGTTATATGCAGTACAATCTTCAAGTCAAGCTTTCATTAATGACATTTGGCTTTTTCTTGTTTTCCCTATTCTTAAATGACTTAGAATGGGTTTCTATTTATTTCTTTCATACAATAAACTTGTCTAAGTATATAATTTTGTGATATCAACTTACCCAATAACTTAGTAGACACTACACTTGTTGCAGTGGGAAAGTCTGGGACAAACTTGGTTTTAACATCTTTTATAGAATATGAAATCATGGAATTCCATGCTTCTCAAAGGAATGCACTATTGAAGACACATGCTTCACTATATGAAGACACATGCTGGTGTCCCAGGCATTATGTAAGCCTTAAAGACAAATGCATCATTTCTCACCTTAAGTGTCAATATTACATAAAAGTGATTTGGTTCTCTCTCTATTTTTTTTAAATGATACTTTTTAATATTAAAACAGGCATACATATATTATAAATCAGGATAGGGAATCCATGAAATTTGATGATAAAACAAGAAAAGTAATTTGAAAATTCGTGTGTGACAGGTAATTTACACTATATGCTTTAAACTCACTGGGGATATTTTCCCCTTTCCACTGACATTAATGACATTCTGTTAAATATACTTAAGAACCACTTAGAGAAATTCTGTATTCCAGTTACCAGATTTGTTTCTTTTGCTTTCCATGTCTTCTTTACAGTTTTTGGAATTGCATGTCTCAGAATTTATAGTATCACCGTTAGTCTTCCTTGTACTGCCAAGCTGTTTTATGCTAAGGAAAATCTGGGCAAAAATGTTGAGAGGATTAATATACCACGCAAGACAGAGCTGTATCAGAATTAAGGATTTATCACATTCCACTTGCTAATTGAAGGGATTGGTGATTTGGGAAGTAAAAAAAATGGTCTGAACTCTACATTTATATCTGTGCATGCACATCTGTGTGTTCACGTACATTCACAAAACCAACGGGGGTAAGTTCTAATCCTTATTAGGTGCTTACTGTGTGTCTCCCGTTCTTCATTTATTTACTCATTTACAAATTTGTCCTTAAAGATACTTCAATTTATCTTAAATATACTTTTAGCATTTAACTTAAATAGCATTTCATCTATCATTAAATATTCCTTTATATTATTGTTTTAATCCACATAGTATTCCACATACTGAGATACTTTTTAAATGCTTTTTAACAGTTTCTCTGTCCTTGCACTTTTAGGTTCTTTCTAGCTTTTAATTACTATAAATATCATTATATATATATATCTATATATATATATATATATATAGCTGCTCACCTCTACCTTTTTTCTTAACACAAATTATTAGAAGTAAATTTCTGACTCAATATGTATGGTTACTTTTAAGGATAATGATGCACTTCTTTCTTCAAGAAAATATACCAATTTATAACTGGAAAAATATTGGAATCATTGTTTCTCTAGACCCTAATTAACAGTATTCTAGCCCTTTAAAACATCTTTGCTGATTTCAAAAGCTAATATTCTAGAGATACTGAGTCAGTTTTCATAAGAGACAACCAGCTCGTCAAATGCCCAGAAGAGGAAGCCTGATCTATTATGACACGGTCGTGCAACTCTGGATATGGCTGGAGGGAGTGGGGCTGTGAAACAACTGGCTCAACACAAGTTGCAGTCATCGGATTTTCTTTCATTAAGCAAAACTGAGACATGAAAACTGGGTGACATAATGGGAAAATTTAAGCCAGCTATCATCACAAACCATGAATTAATTTTATGGTTTTATGAGAGTTGTAATAGGCTGTGTGCAATAAGTGGAAAAGTAGATCTTCAGAAAAACGAAGTAAATGCACTCAGAGAAAGAACAAAAGAGAATGTGAGGTTCCAGGAGGATACAGAAACACAAAGGGAGTGATCGATTGATGTTTTACTACTTGTCTGGATCCTGTTCTTCCAATGATGAGTTCTGTGAAATTATTCCTTATCATTTATTTTTTACATTTTACTTTTTTTTTTTTGGTGTGCCAAAGGTGTACCTACTCTCTGTCACTATACAACACTACTACAATATCATTGACTATATTTCCCTATGCTATACCTTCATTCCCATGACTAATTCATTCCATAACTGGAAGCCTGTACCTCCTACTCCCCTTCACCCATTTTGACCACCCCCTCATCGTCATCCCCTCTGTCAGCCTGACAGTGTATTCTCTGTATTTATAGGTTTGATTCTGCTTTTTGTTTGTTTGTTTATTCATTTGTTTTACTTTTTAGATCCCACATATAATTGAAATCATATGATATTTGTCTTTCTCTGTCTGAATTATTTCACATAGCATAATACCTTCTAGAGCCATCCATGTTCTTTCAAGTGACACAATCTCATCCTTTTTTATGTTTACATAATCTTCCATTGTGCGTGAATGCATGCGCTCGTGTGTGTATGTGTATGTGCCCCTTTCCTTATTAGACACTTAAGATTGCTTCCATATCTTGGCTATTATAAATAATTTTGCAATAAACATATGGGTGCATCCGTCTTTTTAAATTAGTGGGTTTTTTTTCTTTTAGCAAATATCCAGTAGTAGAATTATTTGATCACTTGGTATTTTTATTTTTAATTTTTTTTTTTAAGGAAACTCCATAGTATTTTCCACAGTAGCTATACGAGTATACATTCCCACTAACAGTGTATGAGTCGTTCTTTTTTCTCCACATTCTTGCCAACTCTTTTTATTTCTTATCTTTTTTATTTTAGCCATTCTAACAAGTGTGGGTGGTATCTCAATGTGGTTTTGATTTGCATTTTCCTGATAATTAATGATGATGAGCATTTTTTCATGTGTCTGTTGATCATTTATATGTCTTTGGAAAAACCTCTCTTGAGGTCCTCAGTCCATTTTTTTAACATATTGTTTATTTTTTGTTGTTGAGTTATAAGTTCTTTCTGTATTTTGGATATTAACCCCTTATCTGATATATCATTTGCAAACGTCTTCTCCCATTCAGTAGGTTGCCTTTTGTTTTGTTGATGGTTTCCTTCACTGTGCAAAAGCTTTTTATTGTGGTAGAGTCCCAATAGTTTCTTTCTGCCTTTATTTCCCTTTTCTGGGAGACATATTTTAAAAATGTCTCTACGGCTGATATCATAGAAATTACAGCCTGTGTTCTCTTCTAGGATTTTTATGGTTTTAGGTCTCACATTTAGGTCTCTAATCCATTTTGAGTTTATTTTTATGTATGGTATAAGAAAGTGGACCAGTTTCATTCTTTTGCACATGCTGTTCAGTTTTCCCAGTACCATTTGTTGAAGAAACTTTTTTTTTCCCTATTGTATATTCTTGGTTCTTTACCAAGATTAATAGATTAATTGGCTGTATAAGTGTGTTTTTGTTTTTGTTTTTTGCTGGGCTTTCTTTTCTGTTTTACTGATTATGAGTCTTTTTTGTGTGTGCCAGTATATTGTGTTGATTAATACAGCTTTGTAGTATATCTTGAAATCTGGAATTATGATACCTCCCTTTGTTCTTCTTTCTTAAGATTATTTTGGCTATTCAGAGTCTTTTGTAGTCCCATTGTAGTATTTGTTCTGGTTCTATGAAAAATACTATTGGTATTTTGATAGGGATTGCATTAAATCTGTAGATTGCTTTGGGTAGTATGGACATTTTAATATCAGTTTTTCCAGTCCATGAGCATGGAATATTTTTCCATTTGTTTGTGTTGTCTTCAGTTTCTCTCATCAGTGTTTTATAGATTTCAGAGTACATATCTTTCATCTCCTTGGGTAAATTTTTTTTTTCCCTTGGGTAAATTTATTCCAAGGTATTTTATTCTTTTTGGTGCAATAGTAAGTGGAATTGTTTTCTTAATTTCTCTTTTTGCTACTTTGTTATCAGTATCTAGAAATGCTACCGATTTCTGGGTATTAATTTTATATCTTGCATATTAACTGGATTTATTTATTACTCCTAATAGTTTTTTGGTGGAGTCATCAATGTTTTTTATGTATAGTATCATGTCATCTGTAAATAGTGACAATTTAACGTTTTCCTTACCAATGTGGTTGCCTTTTATTTCTTATTCTTGCCTTATTGCTGTGGGCTAATACTTCCAAGTACGATGTTGAATAAAAGTGACAAGAATGGATATTTTTGTCTTGTTCTTGATCTTAAAGGGAGAGTTGTCAGTTTTTCAACATTGAGTATGATGTTAGCTGTGGCCTTTATTATGTTGAGATATGTTCTCTCTAAACGTACTTTGTTGAGAGTTTTTATCATGAATAGATGTTGAATCTTCTCAAATGCTTTTTCCGCATTTATTGAGGTGATCACGATTTTTATTATTTGTTTTGTTGCTGTTGTGTATCACATTGATTGACTTGCAAAAATCGAACCATATTAGCATCCCTGCAATAATTCTCACTTGATCATGATGAATGATCCTTTTAATGTATTATTGAATGTGGGTTGCTAATATTTGGTTGAGTATTTTTGCATATATATTCATCAGGGATATTGCCCAGTATTTTTCTTTTTTTTGTGGTGTCTTTGTCTGGCTTTGGTTTCAAGGTAATGTTGGCCCTAGAGAGTACATTTGGCAGCTTTTCTTTCTCTTCTGTTTTTTGGAATGCGTTGAGTAGAATGGATATTAATTTGTCTTTTTTAAAAAATATTTAAAGAGAGAGAATTCACAAGTAGGCAGAGAAGCAGGCAGAGGGGGAGGAGGAAGCAGACCCCCTGCTGAGTAGAGAGCCAGATGTGGGGCTCAATCCCAGGACCCTGGGATCATGACCTGAGCCGAAAGCAGAAGCTTAACCCACTGAACCACCCAGGTAGTCCTATTAATTTGTCTTTAAATGTTTGGTAGAGTTCACCTGTAAATTTATCTGGTTCTGGACTTAGATTTTTTGGTAGTTTTGATTACTGATTCAATTTCATTACTAGTAATCATTCTGTTCAGATTTTCTATTTCTTCCTGTTTCTAGGAATTTATTTCTTCTAGATTGTCTAATTTGTTGGCATAATTTTTTTTGTAGTATTCTCTTATAATTCTTTATATTTCTGTGGTGTCAGTTGTTACTTCTTTTTCACTTCTGACTTTTTTTACTTGAGTTCTTTCTCCTTTTTTCCTGATGTGTCTGGCTAAGGGTTTATCAATTTTATCTTCTCAAAGAACCAGCTCTTGATTTCATTGATTTTTTTTCTATTTTTTAAATATCCATGTGATTTATTTCTGCTCTGATCTTTATTTCCTTCCTTCTACTCATCTTGGGTTTTGTTTGTTCTTTTTGTAGTTCCATAGGTGTAAGGTCAGATTGTTTATTTGAACTTTTCCCTGTTTATTGGGGTAGGCCTGTTATCACTGTGTCCTTTTTGATTGAGCTTATGAACAGCCTGTTTTTTAACCTTTGTTTGGTGTTCTTTAAGATGTATTTATTAAGATAAAGTAGGGAGGTGAGGTGAGTTTATTTGAACCTAAATCTCTAAGCAGTGTTATCAGCAATCATGTTATTTATGTGAGCTAATCCAACCATTTATTGGGCAATCCAGGATTTCCTAGGTTCTAGATGAATATATTAGAGTTGCTGTGACCATCATTCCAGAGAAACAGAAGGATCTGGGTAGAGTCCCTTTTAGGAAAGGTGATATCACTGAAGTGCTGTGAATGGACTGTTAAAGAGGTGAGGGTCATGCTGTTCAGATATCTTTGAAAGATGTCTATTTTAAAGAAAGGACCACAAGGAGGATGTTCAGTGTTCTCTCTTGAGCATGAAGCTGGCTTTAGGTGTTGCTTCCACAGCTGCCTATCGCCATTGATGACATTCTTTTCTCCCTTTAGGGAAGTAGGAGGAGAGGACATAGTTTGAATGGTTTCTGTTGAAAAAAAGAAAAGAAAAAAAGAAAGAATGGAAAGATGGCTAGCTATTAATTAGGTATCACCATGCTAACAGAAATAGAAATGGGGTTGTCTTGAGCCTATCAGTGGAGCAGTTTCTGGAGATAACAATGATGACAAAATGTTTTTTGAGAGAATGTGCCCACTGCCCATCAGGTTTTGTTGATCACTGCAAAGAAGCACAGGATGTCAAGGAGCCTAGCCTTCTGATTTTGCATATGTATCTGTATATATCTGTATGCATTTTAGTAAGCCAGTTAACTTCCTTATAAATTATTTTCTTCCTTTAGTTAGTTGGAAGAAAAATATCTGATCTCCCTATTTCACAAATTCATTTACTAGAAAAAGAAAATAAAGGACCTGAAAATGTTTTAAAAACTTAAAACACTACTGTCACTGATATTTTATATTGTTATATGGGAGATACCATCTTATTGAAATTTGACCTCTGTTACTAGATGGTCACATTAACACTGGAGTTCACGGTAAGTCCTATGCAATTCATTCTGAAAAGGTTAGGAGAATACTGATGAGTGCTTATTATTGAGCTTGGAAGTTAATAACACACTAAAACCTACTATTAACACTCCTAAAACTGAAAAAAAAAATATATATATATATATACTTGGCAATAGGTTTTGGCCAGTTGACATTCAGTTATTTTCAGCTAGCTGAACATGGCTAAATTTTTTTAACTTCGTATTTTTTTTTAATTAAAAACCTTTTTGAATGTTCTTAATCAAGATCATATTTAGTCTTTTATTTCAACTAGTCTAATTAGCTAATGGAGCATGCTCTAGTGGTAGGCTGAAGGATCAGGTAACAAAATAATAAGGTAAAAATATATTTCCTAGCAATTAGAGCATCAGATATTTCAGTCCTCACCAGATACTTTTAGACATTCATGTCTGAATGACTATTTTAGATTAATAATTGCTTCATTTTTATATTATCTTGACATTAAGCAGACTACTTTTCATGATGATTTACATTATGTTTTCTTGATCACAATGCAACTAGTTCAAAGTATGTTAGTGTTATTCTGATCTTACAGTTGTTATAAAATACAATTTAATATCATGATTCTGTATTAAATTAATATGTTTTTTTAAGGATTTATTTATTTATTTATTTGACAGAGATAAATCACAAGTAGGCAGAGAGGCAGGCAGAGAGAGAGGAGGAAGCAGGCTCCCTGCTGAGCAGAAAGCCCGATGTGGGGCTCGAACCCAGGACCTGGGATCATGACCTGAGCCGAAGACAGTGGCTTAACCCACTGAGCCACCCAGGCGCCCCCAAAATTAATATGTTTTTTGATTCATAAAATAATTCTAAGAACAATTATGTGAAGGTAAAAAGACTTAATTTTCAAGGATTTTATTATTCAGAAATGCTAATGAACATGGTTATTAGCCAAATTCTTGCTTCAAGACCTGTATAGCAGTATTAAATCATGGTTAGAAACTTAAAATAATATTTGTAGTAATACACATGTAAGTAATTAGTTTTATACATTATAAATTTCATCCTAATAATAAAAACATTTAAATCATTTATCTGTATGGAGTCCCTTCTCCCCGCCCCCCTTTTTTTTTTTAAATAAGTTTCTGTTGTTTTTTTCTATACCTTTACAGGTTCAAGTAGCAATACTCTTGATTCCATGAAGAAGGCTGGTCACACGCCCGACTGCTGTGGAGCATGGACTTAGAAGCTGAAGTGTCATGACACACAGATGACCAGGCCCCACCTAGGACAAAGTTCTACTCTGCATCAGGATGTCACCTTCTTGTAGTTAGTATGAAGATGCTGAGTCATGGACTGTGTAGTGATTGCCATGGAAACTGTTCAAGTTTGACTTCAGTCTGAATTTTCAGGTAATCTGACCCACATAGGGCTCCTTGGCAAAGATAGCCTGGGGAATGGAGTGGGACACCATGCACAGCTCCTGCTGGTACACTTTGCCCTCTACCTCTACAATACCTGAGTTCTGAGTGCTAACGCCACCTTGTTGGTGTTGGGCTTCAGGTGGATGAAGCTATACTCCCTGTGTATGATTTATGTGTCAGGGTGGAAGGTGTCAAACCAGAATTTCTACAGGGACTGAACTACATGGGAGATGTGTACCTCTTCTAGGTACTAGAAGTTTGTAGCATTGGGTAGGTCCTGGTGGATCTGGCATCCAGATAACCTGCATCCAGGATGGTGGTGCCACAATTGAGTTCATCTTGGGGGGGTTGCAGCTAGGGGCGGAAGGTGACTCCAGCTTTTTCTGAAGCTTGTGCACCTGGCTGTTAGATTGGCTGATCCTCTGCCTTCAGCTCATCATTCTCCACCTGCTCCTGCAGGCAGTATGCCTGGCTCTTGTTCTGCTGGAAGAAGCAGGGGAAATGTAGCAAGTTGATAAGTATGCAGGTCCCCAGTGCTGACAGGATGATCTTGGTGGTGGACATGGTACTGGCCTTTGCTGTCCTCGTTCTGCAGTTTCCATAGCTGGCTTCAGGGTGACATCTGGCAGAGGGGCAGAGGGGCTCTTGGAGGGCTTCTTGGACATTCTGTGAGCAAAAACTTAGGGGCCTCAGAGCCAAGTCCTTGTTGTACCCTAGGCTAGTCCTGCAGCAGCCAGTCTCTTTGTCTTTTAGTGGACAGGCTCTGAGTGTGCTTGGAGAATAAAATGAGCTAATAAATTTGTATGCCTCAGATCCTGGGGTCAGGTAAAGTTGCCCATAGAAATGGCACTTTAATCTACCAGATCCCCTCCTGGGAGGTGATGTTCTCACTGCCAGCATCTACAGAACATGTGTTTGCTTCTCCTTGGCTGCCTGACTCTGTGGTGGCTAGTCTCCTGGAGTTCCTTCCTGAGACTGTTTTGCCTGCTCCTGACTGGTGACCTTCTGGGCTGTGCTAGATGTGATGCTCAGACCCTTCCCCTTAACATAGATTGTTTCAAATGTCTTTTCATATAATCTCCCACTACATTTTACTGTTGTACTCTCATGTTTCATTTTGAAATAATGTAAAATTTTTTTTCTAGAAGTACAGTTAATTCTGCATGAAGTACTTGGATTCTTTTCTGTAAAGCTCTTATAAGGATACTTCTATTATATATAACTAATATCAAAATTATAGTCATTTCCTATTATCCTTTTAATCAACATCATCCATAATACAAAAAAAGTAAGACCTAATTCTATAGTTAAATTCCTCAGTCTAGTTGGAAGGCTGCATCTTTCCATGAACTTAAATAGATATGGAATTGTAAAAAGAGATAAAATTAATTAACAGCAAGAGTGTAAATATTTTAATTGGAAATTATCACAAAGCCATGTAAATTTTAGTGCTTTTCTCCCTCATCCACATCTAGCAAAAAATCAGAAAGTGAGTCATGAAGACAACTAAAACAACAGGCTAAATCATTTCAAAAGAAATTTTTTTTCCTCAGTGACTTAGTAAAATTTTTGTAATATTTGCATTTTAACTGATGAATTAAGTTTTATTCTTTGGAATTTTTAGTGTTAAATTAAAAAAAACATTAACTAGATGACTAAAGGCTCTCTGGGAAATTGCTTATATGCATTAGTATTGGAATCAGTTATTCAGAATGCAGTGGAAGCTCCACTGAAAATTTCTCCTCAGGGCAATTACCTTATAAGTTCTGTGATTTTTATAAGATGGTTCTGGCCTGTGCTGAGAACGGTGGCTGGTTAGGGAAGACTTTAAAGGGAAGAAAGTATAATTGATAGCCTCAGCAGTCTAGTCAAGAAGTATTAAGGCTTAACTCTAATAGGGTGATGTTGATATAAGTTGATAGTAGAGGTAGTACAAAAGAAAATGTAGGGGGCGCCTGGGTGGCTCAGTGGATTAAAGCTTCTGCCTTCAGCTCGGGTCATGATCTCAGGGTCCTGGATCGAGCCCCGCATCCGGCTCTCTGCTCAGCGGGGAAACTGCTTCCCTTCCTCTCTCTCTGCCTGCCTCTCTGCCTACTTGTGATCTCTGTCTGTCAAATAAATAAATAAAATCTTTAAAAAAAATGTAGGAGGACTTACCTACCAATTGATTTGGTAGAATAAATAATGAGATTATTTTTCTCTCCCATGATATTAGAAGAAAGATAGCCAAAGTATAACCAAGATAGGTAAAACAGGTTTGAAAGTGGATCAAGTGGAAGGAAATAATTATTTAGTTGGGTAAAAATAGAGGCATTGTCAATGTACAAAATCATAAGTAAAAGTATTTGAAGTCATGGTATTAAATAAATTAGGGATTGAATAGAGAGATTAAGTAAGAAGACTTAAACTCTTTAGAGTTAGAATAAAACTAAAACAACACATAGAAAGGTAGTAAAGAGTGGAACCCTACAGATGACAGTGACTTTGGAGACAGAGGAAAAGGATGGAAAGTTGAAGATAATGTAATTTGTTTAGAGGTAGGCTGAACTTTAAATAATTGTAGTGGATGTTTGAAGATTTAGTGGAAGCATATTGGTATGGTAGATTAAAGGAGAGAGAAGATGATAACACAAAGGGAACAACAGGAGTAGTTTACTTCTGTGAAGAGTTTGGAAGAGAAAATATAGAGGTCCTTTAAGGTGTACTGCCCTTGCTACTGTTTCATTCTCTCTGGGTTGAGGTTAGCATGTGTTCCAGCTTAAAGGACAAAACTGAGGAGGAGACACTGACAGTCTGAGAAGTGGAGAGTGGAAGTACAGGCCACATGTAGCATTCAGAGCACACAAGAGGTCTCAGGAAGGACTTCTGTAGCAAAACTGCTAGGTTTGGGTTTAATCCTTTCAAATTTGTTATGGGTGGGTCACAAACTATAGAGTGAGGACAAACTATATAGAGAGGTGCTGCCCATCTTCTCTTCATAATTTAAAGTCAGCTTTCCCTTCTCAACATCCTCCCTGTTGGAGGAGGGCAGGGACAGATTACTCATATGGACTGCCTTTGTGGGTCAGTGGGAGGCACCAGCAAAAGATGTCTGCAGGTTGGGAGAAATGAAATTGGCTGTTGATTGCCTGGCTCCCTGCTTGCTAGTATGCAACCAGATGGTTAAATTCCCCTCATGCCAGCTGTGGTCTGGCTTCCCTCTTCAAGCACTTAACTCTGAATTCTGGTCACTCTAAGATCAGTGGGTTGTGAAGGCCCAGAAACAGAATATGTACCAGCCCTCCTACCCGCTTCTCTTTAGGAAATAATTCCCCTACTAATCTTTCCTCACATTACCCAACTTTGAATGTGTCCTCTGTTTCATCTAATATCATAATTGATTAAAGTAGTGTTCAAGATTAGAAAAAGTAAAAGGAAGGAGCAGCAAATCTGCAAAATCTCTTGAGAACATTGAGTCAGAGTATGGATTCTGGATGAGAAGAATATAGGAGAAGAAAGTTTTGTTTAGGAAAACTTGTCAGAAGTCAAGTCTTTTGGATGGTATATAGGCTATTCTTCATAAAAATTCTGTTATCTTGTAACCTTTATGAATATTCACACAATTCTCGACTTGGAACTTGGTTTTTGAGACTTAAATGATCGTATGTGGTTTAAAAAAAACAAGTCACAAACCTCCCATGGTTTGCATAACCATGACAGAAAGGGATTATAAAATTTAAATGAAATAAAACACTCCTAACCTACAAATCATTTCCTCCTGCAATAGAGATTTTTTACTCTAATGTGGGTTTTGGCCAAATTATCATAAATTGTATCACCTTTGAGCCAAGCTATAATTATATAGTCATTAAGCAAATATTTATCAAGTACAGTTGTGGCTTTGGAGATAATAGAAAATAAGACAGAAAATGTCCCTATAGCTGTGAGCCTTTTAGTTTACTGAGAGAAAGAACAAGTAGTAAATGGATAAATAAAGTAATTTTATTTAGGGTTGAATTCTACAAATAAAAGAATCCAGGGCAATATAATGGTTAAAGAAGATTTTGCTAACACCAGAATTGAGGCCCAAAGGAAAATAAAGTATGAACCATGCACTATCCTGCGCTCTAAGAGAAGTGCTCACGCAAAGTGCTATGTCAAGAAGACTTTGGTGTGCTATAGAAGCAAGAAGGCCATTGTGGCCAGAGCACTAACATTAGGAAACAGGTCCAGAAAAGCAGTCTGGGGACAGATCACCATGACCTTTTAAGCCTTGTTAAGGGGTTTGGAATTTATTCTAAATGTATAGGAAGCTCCTGAAGAGTTCAAGCACAATGGTGACCTTATTTTGTTTTAATACTTAAACATATTTCTCCTGCTGCTGTGAGAAGCACAGATTGTAGACAGACAAGAGTGAAGCAGAGACCCACTGAAGTTATTTGCAGTACTATCAGTAATATTGATATTTGAATGTTTACTCTTGCAAAGCATAGCGTGATCTCATTTAACCTCAAAACAGCCCATTATTTTTTTAAGATTTATTTATTTATTTATTTGAGAGAGAGAGAGAGAGATTGAGTAGGGACAGAGGAAAAGGAAGAGAGAATCTCAAGCAAGCTCTACACCGAGCCCAGAGTCCAGTACGGGGCTTGATCTCATGCGCCTAAGATCATGACCTGAGCTGAAACCAACAGTTGGATGGTCAACTGACTGCACTATCCAGATGCCCCAAAACAGCCTATGTTTACATATCATGTTTACATATCCCTATCATTACAGTTTGGGAATGAAGCCATGCATAGGCAGTAACTTCTTTGACATTGGCTATAGCAACTTTTTACTAGATGTGTCTTCTGAGGTAAGGGAAACAAAAGCAAAATTGAACTATTGGGACTTCATCCAGATAAAAACTGCTGCACAGTGAAGGAAACAATCAACAAAACTAAAAGGCAACCTTTGGAATGGGAGAAGATATTTGTAGATGACATATCTAATAAAGGGTTAAATTCAAAATATGTGAAGAACTCACCAGTTTCAACACCCAAAAAGCCAATAACCCAATTAAAAACAGGCAAAGGACATGAGTAGACATTTTTCCAAAGAAAACATACAGATGGCCAACAGATACATGAAAGATGCTCAACATCACTTATCATCAGGGAAATACAAATCAAAATTATAATGAGATACCACCTCACACTTCTCAGAATGACTAAAATTAACAACACAAGAAACAACTCGTATAGGGGAGGTTGTGGAGAAAGGGGAACCCTCTTCCAATGTTGGTGGGAATGCAAACTGGTTTTCAGCCACTCTGAAAATCAGTATGGAGGTTTCTCAAAAAGTTAAAAATAGAATTACCCTAAGATCCAGCAATTGCACTACTTAGTATTTACCCAAATGATACAAAAATACTTATTCAAAGGGGCACATGCACCCCAGTATTTATAGCAATGACCAAATTATGGAAGTAGCCCAGATGTCCATCAACTGATGAGTGGATAAAGAAGAAATGGTGTGTATGTATGTCTGTGTGTGTGTGTGTGTGTGTGTGTGTGTGTGTGTGTATAATGGAATGTTTCTCAGCCATCAAAAAGAAAGAAATCTTGCCATTTGCAACAGTATGGATTGAGCTAGAGAGTATTATGCTAAGCAAAATAAGTCAGAGAAAGACAAATACCATGAGCTCACTCATATGTAGAATTTGAGAAACATGTCAGATGAACATGGGGGGAAAAAAGAGGGGCAAACATTAAGAGAGACTTTTAAACATAGAGAACAAACCAAGGTTTTCTGTAAGGGAGGTGGGAGGCAGGGGGTGGGGGGAATGGGTTAAATGGGTGATGGGGATTAAAGAAAGCACTTATGATGAGTACTGGGTGTTGTATGTAAGTGAAGAACCACTAAATTCTACACCTGAAACTAATATTACTCTGTATGTTAACTAACTGGAATTTAACTAAAAACTTGAAAAAATAAAAGGAAATGAAACCATGGAGATACAGAAGAACTAAGCAAGTTGCTCTACATCATAAAGTTAGCATGTGATGTAGCCCAAGAAAAATCAAGTATTCAGACACCACAGCCTTTTTCACCACCACACTGTGCTCATAACTTTGAATTTATATTTATTAGAGTTGGCTATAACCAAATTGGCAATATTAAAGTCTTCAAAAGTAACCTTCTTATGTGAAAGCCAGTGTTGATGAAAAATGCTAGAGATAGAAAATACTAACATGTACAGTAATGAAGCATGAGATGAGACAGTGAATAATCAAATCTTAAAATTTTCAGGACAAGCTGTTTCCTTATGAAAGCTTTCCTTTATCTATATTTCAACCAGCACTTACATATCTCACCTCTGTTTTCCTTGCAAACATGTATTTTAAGCCGTAGATGCATTCAGAATCCTAGATTATTTGAAATTTCAGTGATCTCATCTTTAAAACTTAGAGAGTCTCCAATATAGACATCCCCCACATAAAAAGATTAAAATATATCCTTACTCCAATGATGCTTCAGCCAAGAATTTTCCTTTTTAAAGCACTTCCAAAAATAAAATTTGGATGCGGCTTACAAAGCATACTTGTTCTGGTAACATAAATGGCAAGTGAAAAAGGGGTGGTGAATGACTAAGAACAAGTTCATTAAAGATGACAATATGTAATTTAGTCACTTCTGGCCAAGAAATACGCCTCCAGCCAAAGTGATAATGACCCAGAAATAGCTGAGTGCTCAGAAGCCTGCAGATACACATATACAAGTTAACTACAGGACCTACAATCTGTCCATTTGGTTTGGAACTTCCAAACCTCATAGTGTGAATCTGTGCACAAGTGGTTTAGACAAGGTGAGTAAATACTGTGGAGATGACCAAGATTTCCAGCCCTTACTTAGGAAATAGATGCCAGTGAGTTTCTTTGAAATGTTGTCTGATGAGATTTACCAAGCTTTTCTTTTTTCTTTTTTTCTGAAACATAAATGAGAAAAAAACAGATGTTCACATTTTTAACCCAAATATACCTCAAGATTGGAGGCATCTGGGTGGCTCAGTTGGTTAAGCATCTGCCTTTGACTCAGGTCATAGTCGCAGGGTCCTGGGATTGAGCCCCACATTGGGCTCCTTGCTCAGTGAGGAGCCTCCTTCTCCTTCTACCTCTGCCACTCCCCCCTCTTCTCATTGATTGATTTGCAAATGTTGAATCACCCTTGTATCCCAGGGATAAATCTCACTTGGTTGTGGTGAATATCCATTTAATGTAGTGTTGGATCCCATTGGCTAGAATTTTGTTGAGTATTTTGGCATCCATGTTCATCAGGGTTATTGGCCTGTAATTCTCCTTTTTGATGGGAGAAACTTTGTCTGGTTTTCAGATCAGGATGATGCTGGCCTCATAGAACCAGTTTGGAAGTTTTCCTTCTATTTCTATCTTTTGGAACAGCTTCAGTAGGATAGGTATTACTTCTTCCTTAAAAGTTTGGAAAAATTCCCCTAGGAAGCCATGTCACCCTGGACTCTTGTTTTTTGGGAGGTTTTTGATTACTGCTTAAATTTCCTTGCTGTTTATTGGTCTGTTCAGATTGTCTATTTCTTCCTGTTTCAGTCTTAATAGTTTCTAAGAATGCCTCCATTTGTTCTGGATTGCTTAATTGGTTGGCATATAGTTGCTGGTAATAATTTCTGATAATTGTTTCTATTTCCTTGGTGTTAGTCATGATCTCTCCTCTTTCATTCATGATTTCATTAATTTGGGTCCTTTCACTTTTCTTCTGAATAATACCAATCTTATTAATTCTTTCAAAGAACCAGCTTCTAGTTTCACTGATGTTTTACTGTTCTTCTAGTTTCTATTTCATTGATTGCTACTCTAATCTTCATTAATTTCTCTTCTTCTACTTGGTTAGGTCTTATTTGCTGTTGTTTCTTCAGCTCCTTTAGGTATAAGGTTAGCTTGTGCATTTGGGAGAGAGGCTTGGGTAGCTATATATTTCCCTCTTAGGACCACCTTTGCAGTATACCATAGGTTTTGGATCGATGTGTTTTCATTCTCATTAGTTTCCATGACTTGTTTAATTTCTTCTTTAACTTCCTGGTTGAACCAATCATTCCTTAGCAAGATGCTCTTTAACTTCCAAGTGTTTGAGTTCCTTCCAAATTTCTTCTTGTTCCAGTTGCATAGCAGTGTGGTTCAAAAATATTCAGGGGATAATCTCAATCTTTTACTATCAGTTGAGACCTGATTTGTGATCCAGTACATGGTCTGTTCTGGAGAAAGTCCCATGTGCACTTGAGAAGAATGAATATTCTGTTGTTTTAAGGTGGAATGTTCTGTATTTATCTACAAAGTCCATCTGGTCCAATGTGCCTTTCAAAGGTCTTGTTTCTTTGTTGATCTTCTCCTTAAATGATCTGTCCATTGCTGTGAGTGGAGTGTTGAATTCTACTATTAATATATTACAATCTCTATGTTTCTTTATTTTGTTTATTAATTGGTTTTAATAATTGGCTGCTCCAATATTGGGGGCATAGATACTTACCATTGTTAGCTCTTCTTGTTGGATAGACCCACAGATATTTTTTCACAGAGCTGGAACAAACAATCCTAAAATTTGTATGGAACCACAGGAGACTCCAAATTGCCAGGGAAACCTTGAAATAGAAAACCAAAGCCAGGGGCATCACAGTGCCTGACTTGAAGCTATATTACAAAGCAATAGTCATCAAGACAGTATGGTACTGACACCAAAACAGGAACATAGATCAATGGAATAGAATAAAGACTCCAGAAATGGATGCTCAACTCTATGGTCAACTAATCTTTCACAAAGCAGGAAAGAACATCCAATGGAAAAAAGACAGTCTCTTCAATAAATGGTGCTGGGGAACCTGGACAACCATATGCAAAAGAATGAAACTAGACCATTCTCTTATACCATACACAAAGATAAACTCAAAATGGATGAAAGACCTCAGTGTGAGACAGGAATCCATCAACATCCTAGAGGAGAACACAGGTAGTAATCTCTTTGACATAGGCCACAGCAACTTCTTTCAAGACACATCTCCAAAAGCAAGGGAAACAAAAGCAAAATGAACTTCGGGACTTCGTAAGATTTAAAGCTTCTGCACAACAAAGGAAACAGCCAACAAAACTAGGCAGCAATCCACGGAATGGGGGAAGATATTTTCAAATGACATTTTGGATAAATGGCTGATACCAAAATCTATAAAGAACTTATCAAACTCAACACCCAAAACCCAAATAATCCAGTCAAGAAATGGGCAGAAGACATGAACAGACACTTCTCAAATGAACATTCTAATGGCTAACAGACATGTGAGAAAATGTCCATCATCACTAGCCATCAGGGAAATAAAAATCAAAACCACAATGAGATAACCATCTCACAACAGTCAGAATGGCTAATATTAATAAGACAGGAAACAGCAAATGTTGACGAAGATAGGGAGAAAGGGGAAAACTTTTACATGGTTGTTGGGAATGTAAGCTGGTACAGCCACAATGAAAATTATATGGAGTTTCCTCAAGAGGTTAAGAATAGAGCTACACTATGATCTAGCAATTGCACTACTAGGCATTTATCCTAAAGATACAGATGTCGTGAAAAGAAAGAGTACCTGTACCCCAGTATTCATAGCAGCTGTGCCCGCAATAGCCAAACTGTGGAAAGAATTGAGATTCCCTTCAACAGACCAATGGATAAAGATGTGGTACATATATATAATGGAACATTACTCAGCCATCAGAAAGGATGAATACCTGCCATTTGATGGTTTCACTCATGTGGAACATAAGGAATAGAGCAGAGAACCACAGGTCAACAGAGGGAAAACTGAATGGGAAGAAATCAGAGATGGAGACAAACTATGAGGGACTCTGGACTCTGGGGAACAAACTGAGGGCTACAGAAGGAAAGAGGGTGTGGGAATGGGGTGACCAGGTGATGGTTATTAAGGAGAGCACTTGTTGGGATGAGCAAGGGTGTTATATGCAATTAATGAATCACTGAACACTACAGCAAAATCTTACAATACAGTATATGCTGGCTAACTGAACATAATAAAAAAAATTGAAATGAGTATGTTGGCAATTTTTTGACAAATTATTTAAATCCAGTGACTCCAGAAAAAC
Source organism: Lutra lutra (assembly GCF_902655055.1). Taxonomy (NCBI): domain Eukaryota; kingdom Metazoa; phylum Chordata; class Mammalia; order Carnivora; family Mustelidae; genus Lutra; species Lutra lutra. Next base: position 155,979,703 of record NC_062280.1, read on the forward strand.
TGCTTTTTAAAAAAATCAGCAATTAACTAAGTTGTTTTACTTATAAAATGGTGTTACAATTTGACATGTAGTTTTAAAAATGATATGCAGAAAAGTTTGGAAACTAAAAAATTTACATTTTTCGGGGCACCTGGGCGGCTCTGTGGGTTAAGCCTCTGCCTTCAGCTCAGGTCATGATCTCAGGGTCCTGGGATCGAGCCCCATATTGGGCTCTCTGCTCAGCGGGGAGCCTGCTTCCCTCCCTCTCTCTGCCTGTCTCTCTGCCTACTTGTGATCACTCTCTCTGTCAAATAAATAAATAAAATCTTTAAAAAAAATTTACATTTTTCTCTGGATTATGGAGGTCATTATTGTTAATTTCTATTATATTTGCTCCAAAATGCACAAATTTAGACACTGTCTAAATCCCAGAACTTATCTCCAACTAGAAGAAAATGCTGTTGAGTGACAAAGGTGTCTCTTTATCAATAATGGTGAATAGATAATTTGTTATAAACACTAGCATATGAAATATTTTATCAACTTTTATTCCTTCATTTCTTTCCTCCTCATTCATTTGTTCATAAAAAGATATGTTATATTCATAAGATCTGTGCTATATGCTGGAACATCTGGTCAGCTTCTGGTTGGTAGATTGACATTTTTAAAAATACATAAGAAATAGCATGACAAAGATTTTAGCAGAAAAAAAATATAAAGAAAACAAATGCTGTTTCTGGGAAAGAACATTAAGACTAATTTGTTTTTCACGGTTTATTCAATCACTCACTTATTCATTTAACAGACATTGAACATATAGTATATGTCCCATTGCTAATTTGTTTCCCAAATTCCACATGCAAGTGAAATCATATAGTTTTTGTCTTTCTCTGACTTATTTCATTTAGCATAATACTCTCTAGCTCCATCCATGTTATTACAAATGACAAGATTTCATTCTTTTTTATGACTGAGTAATATTACTGTGTGTGGATGTGTGGATGTGTACACAATATATATGTATATAAAATTATTTGGGGTAGCAAAATAGTTGTTTTGTTTTTTTTTAAACAAATGCACCAAGGAATTGTGTGATGCTGCCAGCATTGGAGGCCCATACCTGGGCCACAAGTATGCACGTTCCTTTGCAACTGATTCTGTGATAGAAGAACCTTTCGTTTCACCTTTATTGTTTACCATGTCCCCCATGTATCTTCAAAATAGAGAAGCATGCCATCTTTTCTCCAGTATGACTTTCATTGTTGAATCACCAATGCTGGATGTACCTCTTTTCTGAGCTCTGGATTGTTTTTCTATAAATATCACCTCTTTATCCATTCTTCAGTCAATGGACATTTGGACTGCCTCCATACTTTGGTCATTGTAGATAATGCTCCTTATAAACATCAGGGTGGAAGTATCCTTTTGAATTAGTGTTTTCTTATTCTTTAGGTAAATACATAGTAGTGCATTGCTGGATCTTAGGGTAGTTCTATTTTTAAGTTTTTGAGGACCCTCCATATTGTTTTCCAGAGTGGCTGCACCAGTTTGCATTTCCACCAACTGTTCAGGACAGTTCCTCTTTCTCCATATCCTCACCTGTTATATCTTGTGTTGTTAATTTTAGCCATTCTGACAGCTTTGAGGTGATGTCACATTGTAGTTTGATTTGTATTTCCCTGAAGGCGAATGATATTGAGTATTTTTTCATGTATCTGTTGGCAATCTGTATGTATTCTTTGGAAAATGTCTATTCATGTCTTCTACCCATTGTGTGTGTGTGTGTGTGTGTGTGTGTGTGTGTGTGTGTTATATAACAGCTTAAATTCCCCTTTAACAAAGTAATATATATATAAATATTTCATTTATATTTGTATATATTTCATTTATATATATAATTTATATATATTTCATTATATTTATATAAATATTTCATTTATATATTTTTCATTTATATATATTTATATATAAATATTTATATATTATATTATATTGTATATTATATTACAAGTATATATATAAATTTTCATTTAAATAAATTTCATTTAAATAAATTTTCATTTATATATATTTAACAAAGTCATATATATAAATATTTCATTTATATTTATATATATATTTCATTTCAATATATACATATATTTCATATATATTTCATTTATATTTATATATATTCATTTATATTTATATATATATTTCATTTCATTTCATATATAAATATATATATCCATATATATTTAACAAAGTCATATATATAAATATTTCATTTATATTTATATATATATTTCATTTGTATATTTTCATTTCATATATTATATTTATATTTCATTATATATAAATATTTCATTTATATTTATATATATATTTCATTTGTATATTTTCATTTCATATATTATATTTATATTTCATATATATAAATATTTCATTTATATTTATATATATTTCATTCATATATATTCATATATATATTTCATTTTATTTCATATGTATTTCATATATATAATTTATATATATTTCATTATATTTATATATAAATATTTCATTTATATATACATTACTTTGTTAAAGGGCAATTTAAGCTGTTTATAACACAAAAAAATATATGTATATATATACACACACACACATATTTTTTTAAACATTTTAAAATTTTACATTTACATTTACATTAACAATTTAAAATGTAAACACTTTAAAAATGAATGGTAATAACAACAGCAACACTTTTTTTTTAAAAGATTTGTTTATTTAGTTATTTGACAGACGGAGATCACAAGTAGAGAAAGAGGGGGAAGCAGGCTCCCTGCTGAGCAGAGAGCCTGATGTGGGACTCAATCCCAGGACCCTGGGATCATGACCTGAGCCAAAGGCAGAGTCTTTAACCCACTGAGCCACCCAGGCACCCCACAATAGTAGCACTTCTATGGCACTTATTACATGCCAGTAATGTTCCAAATGCTTACATTCACTCATTTTAATCCTGAAAGTAAACCTATGGGGTACTGTCATTATTATTCCTAATTTATAGATAAGGAGCCTGAGGCGCTGTGGGCTTGGTAAATTACCCAAGGTCATGACGAAACTGAATTCAAACTCTAGCTGGCTGCAGGGTCTTTGCTCATAATCACTATTCAATAGCATGTCTCTAAATACATTATGCCCTTTTTAAATTGGGTTATTGGTTTCTTTGGGTGTTGAGTTGTATAAGTTCTTTATATATTTTGGATACTGATCCTGTATCAGATGTACCATCAGCAAATACCTTCTCCCATTCAGTAGGCTAACTTTTAGTTTTGTTGTTTGTATCCTTTACTGTATCAGTTCTTATTTTTGTTGAATTCCTAATAGTTTGTTTTTGCTTTGTTGTTCTTGTCTCAGGAGACATTTCTAGTAAGAAGTTGCTGTTGTCATAGAGGTTACTGCCTGTGTTCTCCTTTAGGATTCTGATGGTTTTATGTCATATTTATGTCTTTAATCCATTTTGAATTTAGTTGTGTATGGTGTAAGAAAGTGGTCTAACTTAATTCTTTTGCATGTTGCTGTCCAGTTTTCCCAACACCATTTGTTGAAGAGACTGGCTGTGGACAGTTTATTTCTCTTTTAATTGCACTTTTAAATATTGCTTCTCTTTCTTCTCTCTTGCATTGTTTCCAATTAAACAACTTCTGCCATCCTTAGTTTTGTTCCTCTTTGCGTAATGTGTCTTTGTTCTCTTGCTGTGTTTAAAATTTCTCATTGTTACTGGTTTTGAACATCTTATTATGACTTGTGGCATTTTTCTTCATGTTTGTTGTGCATGGGGTTTGTTGAACTTGCATCATGGGTTCTATGGTTTAATGAAGAATGGAAAACCTTCGGTCATTATTATCGCAAGTATCTTTTCAGCTTTATACCTCTTTTCTTTCTGAGACTTTGATTATAAGTATCCTAGGCCACTTGAGGTCATTAATTCATCCTCTTTTCCCTTTTTAATATTCTTTTTCTCTCTGTGTATTTCATTATGGGAAATTTCTCTTACAATATCTTCAGATTTACTAATCTTTTCTTCAAAGTCTATCTGATATTAATCTCATTCATTATAGTAGTTTTCTTCTCAGACATGATAGATTTTATCAGTGAAGTTTGAAAGGTTTTAAAAAATATTTTACATGTTTCTACTTAAATTTGTGATTACAGTTACAATAACTGTTCTAATGTCTTTCTGCTAATCCTTAATCTGTGTTACTTCTGGGGCCATTTATTAATTGACTTTTCCCTCTTTATGAGTCATGTTTTTCTCCCTCTTTGTATGCCTCATAATCTTTGATTAGATGCCAAGCATTATGAATTTTAACTCAAGTTCTAGATATGTTTGTATTTCTATAAGTCTTCTTAAAATTTTTTCTGGGATACAATCAGGGTTCTTGGAAATAGTTTGATCCTTTTATGATTTGTTGGGCTAGACCAGAGCAATATTTAGTCTGAGCCTAATTATCCCCTGCTGCTAGGGCAAAACACGTCTGATTAAACATTTCTAATGTTCCATGATAATAATGTTTGCAAGTGTCACTGTTGTGGAAAAGGAATTATTATTACTGGCCTTCTTTGAGCATTGTTAACTACCCCCTCTAATCATTTAGGATGGTTCTTGTCCCAGGTTTGTGTAGTTTCCTTGTAGACAGGTGCTGAATATTTGAGGTGGATTCCATGAAGACCTCCTGATGTTTTTGTGTGTTTAGCTTTTTCTTCTTTGATACCTTACCCTGTGAGATCTCGCCCCTTTGGTGTCCTTAGACTCTCAATCAGACTCTGTCACCTCAACTCAGGAAGTACAGGTGAAGGGGATTAAGACTGCACTTATGATGAGCACTGGGTAATGATGCATAGAGTTGCTGAATCGCTATATTGTACACCTGAAATTAATATAATACTGTATGTTAACTATGCTGGAATTAAAACAAAAAACTATTTTTTAAAAGATTTTATTTATTTGAGAGAGAGAGCATGAACGGCGGTAGGGGTAGATAGACAAGTAGACTCCCTTCTGAGCAGGGAGTCTGACATGGGACTCAGTCCTAGGACCCTGAGATCATGACCTGAGCTAAAGGCAGACACTTAACCAACTGAGCCACCCAGGCACCCCTAAAATAAAAAAACTAAAAAAAAACTTTGTGGAAAGATACACACACACACACACACACACACACACATTACTGGAAATGAGAATTGACTCAAGGCTATTTTTTCATGGAGATCTTTGTGTATATCACAGAGGATGAGTTCATTTAAATTTTGGAGTTTGGGTTTAACCTTTTGCCTAAATTATAGTATCAAAATTCTGTTGTTCATTTGATACATTTAATAGGAAAATAATTATAGCCACTAGGTAGAAAAAGTAAGTGTGTGTATTTTGTATGTGCCTAGTCACTGTGCCCCCAGACTATTTTCCATTAGTTCCTCATATTGCAATATATGTCAGTTTTATTGAAGTGTAATTTAATTATGGTAAGGTGCACCTGTTTTCAATATAATGCTTTGTGAGTTTTGGTAAATTTATGCATCTTTGTAAGATGACCAAGTCAAAAAGTAGAAATTTCCATGACTGAAAAGCTCCCCTTTACACATTTGCAAGGAACTCCCAGTCTTGGATCCAATCAAATGATGACTTATTTCCATAAGTATAAATTAATTTTGACTGTTTTAAAATTTTACCTAGATATGATCATACTATTTGTACATGAAAAGTACAGACTTCATGCTTTTTATTAATATGATCTATGTTCATTTTAAATAAACTCAAATAATATAAAGCAGGAGAAAGTAATATTTCAAATATCATTCCAAACCATACCACGCAGTTTTATCCACATTTTATAAGACATGATAATGATTTATTTCCTGATAAATCTAGATAATTATTTTAATGTTTACTTTCTTCCCTGAATTAGTGCATGTTTTCAGTGTTTGCTTTTTTCTATCTAGCTTAAAGGATACTTTTGTCTTAGGTAGATACTGAGTCAGTGTCTTTCCTAGAAATTTTAGAAGTTACTCAATATCTTCTGGCATTGATTGTGCTTGGATGATATTTGAGATTAGTCTAGATCTAATTTTTCTCTCTTGTAGGTGAATTACTTTTGGTACCTGGATGTCACAAGTCTTTCTTTAATTTTTTTTATTGAGGTACAATTGACATATAATATTATATTAGTTTCAGGTATATATTATAATGAATTGATATTTGTATATGCTTATGAATTGATCACCACAATTAAGTCTAATTTCCCCATGTAAAGTTACATAATATTCAATACAATATTATTGACTTAGTCACCAACCCATACATTATATCTCCATGACTTGTTTGTTGCATGACTGGAAGTTTGTGCTTTTTTACCATATTCTTACAATTCACTTATCCTCAGCCCCCTCCCCGCTGGCTTCCACCAGTCTGCATCTATGAGTTGGTTTTGTTTTGTTTTTTAAATTCCACATGTAAGTGAAATTGAATGGTATGTGTCTTTCTCTGTGACTGAATTCACTTAATACACTCAAGACCCATCCATGTTGTTGCAAAAGGCAAGACTCCCTTCTTTTTGTGGCTGAGTAGTATTCCATTGAGTATATGTACCATGTCTTCTTTCTGCATTTGTAAGAGTGCTGACAAAACTGACTCTGTCTTTGGCCCTCCATCTTCCAGGCCCATTAGAAGTTGATATATGCCCTGACCAGAATTTGAGAAAGCTTGTTCTGGTTTTCCCTAAAATAGCACACATAAGACACCACTTTATAACTAGTAGAGATGACAGGCACACAGAGAGTGTCACTTTAAATAACTAGTAGAGATCCTTGGCACATAGATGGTGCCACTTTAGATAAGTATCCTTTGACCACACTATAGTGACCCTTCACTCTATAAAAGCTGTGGATTCAGCTCCAGACTGAATGCAGAATAGTACCTAGATCATCCGTCTACCCACTCCCTTTGTCAGTAAGTTACCCTGAATAAAACTTTGTGTAAGTGGTATGGAGTGGCTTTGTTTTCATTCTCAAAGTGCCTTTTCAGTTCAGAAGATACTTTGCTGACCCTTCTCTATCTTCTAACGCTATTCATCCATTGATAAACACTTTGGTTCTTTCTATATCTTGGCTATTGTGAATAAAGCAGCAATAAACATAGAGGTGAATATATCTTTTCAAATTAATGTTTTCATTTCTAGAGATTAAAAACCCGGAAGTAGAATTATTAGATCATATGGTGATTCTATTTTTAGTTTTCTGGGGAGCTCCATACTGCTTCCCATGGTGACTGTACCAGTTTACATTCCCACCAACAGTGCATGAAGTTTCCCTTTTCTCCACACCCTCACTAATACTTGTTATTTCTTGGCTTTCTGATAATAGCCATTCTGACAAATATGAAATAATATCACATTATGATTTTGATTTGTGTTTCCCTGCTGATCAATGATGTTGAGAATTTTTTCATGTACTTGTTGGCCATCTCTATGTCTTCTTTGAAAAAAGAAAAAAAGTCTACTCAGTTCCACTTCCTATTTTTAAGTCAGATTGTTTAGGGTTTTTTGTCTTTGAATTGGAGGAGTTCATTATACAATTCCAGTATTAGCCCTTTATTGGATATATGATTTGTACATATCTAACGTCATTCAGTAGGTTGCCTTTTTATTTTGCTGTTTCCTTTGCTTGTGCAAAAGCTTTTTAGTTTAGTTTATTTGACAGAGAAAGAGCACGAGCAGGTGAAACAACAGGCAGAGGGAGAGGGAGAAGTAGACTTCCTGCTGAGCAAGGATCCTGATGTGGGACTCGATCCCAGGACCCTGGTATCATGACCTGAGCCAAAGGCAGACATTTAACTGACTGAGCCACGCAAGCACCCCCATGGATTGATTTCTGAGCTCTATTTTGTTCTATTGACCTATGGGGCTGTTTTTATTCCAATACCATACTACTTGATTACTAAAGCTTTGTAAGTTTGAAATTTCAGAGGCATGATACCTTTAGTTTTACTCTCTCTCAAGATCGCTTTAGCTATATTGGATCTTTTGTGGTTCCATACAAATTTTAAAGCTGTACTATTCCTATGAAAAGTGCCATTTGACTTTGATAGTGAGCACATCAAGTCTATAGATTGCTTTGGGTAATAGTATTTGTAACAATATTAATTCATCCAATTAGGAAGATAGGGCTGTGTTGCTATAAACTTCCCTCTAAGAACTGATTTTAGCATGTTGTTTTTCCATTTTCATTTGTCTCAAGGTTTCTCCTTTGATTTCTAGTTGACTCATTGGTTGTTCAGTAGCATGTTGTTTAATCTCCACATATTTGTAATCTTTTCCAGGGTTTTTTTTTTCCTGTGATTGACTGATTTCTACTTTTATACTATTGTGGTCTCAAAAGGTGCTTGATATGATTTCAGTCTTCTTAAAATTGTTAAGACTTTTTTGTTGCCTAACATGATCTATCCTGGAGAATCTTCTGTGTGCACTTAAGAAGAATACATATTATTATGCTTTTGATTAGAATGTTCTGTAAATATCTATTAAATCCACCTGGTCTAATGTGTCACTGAAGGCCAATCTTTCCTTACTGGTTTTCTGTCTGGATGATCTATCCATTGATTTAAGTAGGGTATTAAAGTCCTCCGATGTTATTGTATTGCTGCTGACTTCTCCCTTTAATTCTGTTTGATATGTGCTTTATATATTTAGGTGCTTCTGTGTTGAGTGAATAAATATTTGCAAATGTTTTAGCTTCTTACTAGATTGACCCTTTTATCATTATTTAGTGCCCACCTTTGCTTTAAAGTCAATTTTCTTGGATATTGGTATAGGTGCCCTGTATTTCCTTGGTTTCCATGTGCATGAAAATCTTTTTCCATCCCTTCATTTTCAATTTGTTTATCCTTACATCTGAGGTAAGTCTTTTGTAGGCAACATATAGATGGGTCTTGTTTTTTTATTTGTTTATCCACTCTATGACTTTTGATTAGAGAATTTAGTACATTAACATTTAAAGTAATTACAGATAAGTACATACTTATTATCATTTTGTTCATTGTTTTGTAACTATTTTGTAATTCCTCTCTGATCCTTTCTTCTCTTTTCTTCCCTTGTAGTTTGTTGCCTCTTTTTAGTGTTATGTTTAGATTTCATTCTCATTATTTTTTAGGTATTTACGTTGGTGTTTGCTTCTTGGTTACCACAAGGCTATTGTATATCAGCCTACATATATACTAGTTTATCCTTAGTTGATAACAAGTTAAGTTTGAATACATTATAAAATACATTTTATATTTTTACTCCCCCCTCTCTGATTTTATGTTTTTGATGTCACATTTTATATCTCTTTATTTTTTATGTTCATTAATGAATTGTAGTTATAGTTATTTTTACTACTTCTTTTAGCCTTCGTGTTAGCTTATAAGTGATTATAAGTCCACTACCCTAACTATATATTTACTTTTACCACTAAGATTTTTACTTTCATATGTTTTCATGTTACTAATTAGTGCCCTCTCTTTTCAACTTAACAAAGTCCCCTTAACATTTATCGTAAGACTGGCTAACTCCTTTAGGTTTTGCTTGTCTGGAAAACTCTTTATCTCTCCTTCAATTCTGAATGAAACTGGGTAGAGTATTCTTAGGTGGGAGTTTATTGCTTTCAACACTTTGAAAGTATCATGCCTTTGTCTTCTAGACAGCAAAGTTTCTGCTAAGAAATCTGCTTATATTTCTACATACAAATGTATGTATGTAGAAATGTAGAAAGTCGTTTTTCTCTGCTGCTTTTAAGATTCTTTTTATTTTCAACTTTTAATGTTTTAATTATAATGCATCTTAATGTAGATGTCTTTGGGTTCATGTTTTTGGAACTCTCTGGACTTCCTGGATCTGGATATCTGTTTCCTTCTTCCCCAAGTTAGGCAAGTTTTCAACCATTATTTCTTCATTGAAGTTTTCTGTTTCTTTCTTTCTCTTCTCCTTCTGGGACCCCTATAATGCAAATATTGTTCCACTTGACATTGTCCTAGTGGTTCCTTAAGCTATCTTCATTTTTAAAAAATTATTTTCACGTTATTCTGTTCTGTTTGAGTTCTTTCTACTAATCTGTCTTCCAGGTCATTGATCCTTTCTTTTGCTTCATCTAGTCTCCTATTGAACCCCTCTAGTGTATCTTTTATTTCAGTTATTATATTCTTCAGCTCTGTGACTTGGTACTTACTTATATTTTTTATCTATTTGTTGAAGCTCTCCCTGGATTCATGTATTCTTCTATTCATCTATTCTTCTGAGAGGTGAACATTTTTATGACCATTACTTTGAACTCAGGTCAATTACTTATCTCCATTTTTGCTTGCTTTAAATAAATTTTTACCTCCTCATTGGTTATTTTTTTATTCTTGCCTTTTATTTTTTTTACCCATTATGATTTTGTCAAATCTTTTCTTATTTACCCACATCTATTCTACTCATCACTGTCTTTTAGGCAATATATTTGTAATGGAACTATTTATTTCTATATTTTTTCCCTTAACTCTATAAGTGTCCTTATGTTTGCATCTCAGTCTGATTTTTTAATCATATAATTTTGAGCTCTTTTTATATTATGTTAACTTTTGTGTTTCTGCAGCACTTATGTAATGCTGCTTTTATTTCTTAGATGATACTTTATCCCATGCTGCATTCTTTGTGTCTCTTCTGTATTTGTTGTTTTTCTTTGTTTATTTTGGTTCATTCTTTCCTTCAAATGTGTTTATACAATGTTTGCAAAAGTGCCATACTGTTACTTTTCACTTGCCTCTCTGATACAGGCATATTCATCCAAATTTTTTATTTGTTTTGATGAAATGTGAGAGATGTTTTTGATACTCATCTTATTTGGGACTAATCCACCTTTTCCTACTCCACTTACCACTTCTTTCTGTTCATTTTCCTGAAGCATGGCATTTCTGGAGACTACAAGGAGAGCTGGGATGAAGCTGGGTTCTTCTGAGACTTTAGTCTTTCTTCTAAGACCCAGTTACTTTTTTGTTAACAGAACCCACTCTGTCAGCAGGAGTATAACTTTAGTTGGAAAGGGAGCTTAGTCTTCAATTCTCTAGCTTTTACCAAGAAGACATTTCCTGTAGTAGACCAGACTACCACCTTTATCCACCACCTTTGAAAATGAGAATAGTTGGAAGGAGTTTTGCTTGGTGTTTGGGCTGTGGAAGTAGACATGGGTGGTTAAGCGGCTCTTTCCTTTTGGGAACTAAGGTACTTGGAAAAAGCATGAGTGCTGCTCTGCTCTTGGATTCTGTTAACTTTTACAAGGGTGAGCCTTCACAGGGGAATGTCTTCAGATTTCCAGCTCTGGTTGTTATTGCATGGGAAAGTGAATCTAAATCAGTATTAAGAAGCCCACTACCTTGCAACTACATGCTGCATCCTCCTTTGCAATTTTTTCACTAGTGGGGACAATTTTTGTCTCCATATACTGATTCTTATGCCTTATTTTTTTTTGACAGATTCAGAACCTGATTAAGAAAAAGATATTATTCTTTGGCCCTTTATTGCCTCCCTCATCTCCTTCTCTGATAGAGTAATATCCTGTAGAATGAGAAGCCCTGGATTTCCCTCTTATCTCTGTTGTAGTTCACAAAGTGGGATATCAGAGCTTCTACTTATGGGATCTTGCCCCTAGAATCTTACTCATTTTTAACTGTTTTTCCTCCAAATTCAGAAAATTTGGAAGATATTAGTGAGTATTTTGTTCACTTACCTCTTTTTTTTTTCATCCTGTTTTGGCAGGGATGGGAGCAGTGGAAGGAACTGAGCACTATGCAAACCCAAAACCTCCTATCCCTTGTTTTGGCTATTATATTTTATAATTTAAGGCATAAAGTTGTAACTCTTCACGTTTTGACTGCTACTGCTACATTTTTACTGGATCTTATTATACGTTGTGCATTTTATTGGCTACTGGATTCAAAGAATTCTGAAAGCTCTTCCAAAATTTCCCAGATGTTACAAAGGATAGAGAAGTTTTAAGTACACATTTATTCATAAAAATACTCTGGATATAATTTCCTAAGTCTTGTGAAACTTTTCATATCATGAACTTCAGTGAAAGAATTATGCCACAGAAATAGAGGTAGGCATTTTTTGTTCTAAATCATCTAAGCAAGATAATCTTGGTTTTTCCTTATTTTACTTCCCTAATTGTTTCATGGAAGTGTAGGAACAAATCTCAAAAAGACCTCTTCTAACTTTACCTTAATATTTTTAGATGTTGGAATAAGCTGGTGTCAAAGATTATTTAAAATAATTGGCGAGTAGTGGCTAGAGAATAAGTAACACTCTAATTAGACTCTCATGGAAGGCTTAACCTGTGCCAGACTCACCTAGGAGTCCTATTACCCAAAAGGTAACTTATTAATGCTAATTATGATTTATTTTTACCCTAACTGTAGAGGCTCTAATAACAATAGAGCAACATTAAGCAAATAAGACACAGGAAGGGTAGCATAACAAATAAATGAAGGTCCCCTATCACCTTTGTTTGACCTTTTGAATTTGTTGCTGCCTTTTTAGGTACCAGTTTTATCATTAGTGTTGGGAAATACAAAAGTCTCCCTGAGCTTCTAAGAGACCTTTCCTGTTAATTTTCTAAGGTAATTTAGAACAAGAAGCATGTGAAGTTACTACAGTGTTCTAAGAATTTCTGTATATAATACAGAATATTTCACAGGAAACAAATCAGCAACAATTTAGCTGTATCTTTTCAGAATATGAGAGGATAAATGAAATGATAACAATATGGGTAATTTGATCACGATGATCACTAGGCAAGCTAGTTAACAATCAAGCCATTACAAAAGACTACAAAGGGAAAAAATTGCTTTTTGTGTTCAACTTCTGCTGTCTGAAGTGTGAATGTATCCCAGTGGGTGGATAAATGGTTGAATATTAATCATCCTTGCCTGTCTGGCAAAGCTTCCTGGCTTTCTTGGCTGTAACTGGTACACTAGTTAGCTTGTTTTCTAGACTGGCAGCAGCCCATCCCCTGGAGAAGCACTCATGCGTCTCTTTCCCTGCCTAAGGGAAAGTTTTACTTTTCCAAGTTTTATCTCTTATACTTAAATCAGTGAAAGCAAAGCCCACTCACTAATGCCTGTGTCTCCATCTCATTCATCAGGCTTTAGCCTGACATGCTGGGCTGTCTTAGTACAGTTTATCATTACCATTCTTGGCCTGTGTTGCCCTAAGCAAAATCTAGCCAAAAGCTTAATAACACTTCCAGTTAGCTTCTCAGTATCCTATTGTTTATTTTTACATATTGGTTATGTTTATCACTATAACACAGTGTCTTGTACATAGTGTACACTCAGAAATGTCTTACTCCATGAATGATAATAGAAATTAGAATCAATTTTATGATCATTTTTATATATAATATAAATACAAACAAAATCTTTCTTGCTGTGTATTCTGAGAAGCAAAAGTATATTTTTTTAGTAAATAAAGGTATTCATTTGCATTCTATAAAATTAATAAAATCCTTGTTTTCCTAATTCTGTCTTAGGAATTAAGAAAGAAAAGTGTGTCCTGATTTGGTTATATTTCTATTTTTTTTTTAAAGATTTTATTTGTCTAGCTCCTTTAGGTGTAGGGTTAGGTTGTGTACTTGAGACCTACACCTAAAGGACCTGGAGAAAGAAAGCCTAAACCCAGCAGGAGAAGAGAAATCATAAAGATCAGAGCAGAAATCAATGAAATAGAAACCAAAAAAACAATAGAGCAAATCAACGAAACTAGGAGCTGGTTCTTTGAAAGAATTAATAAGATTGATAAACCCCTCGCCAGACTCATCAAAAAGAAGAGAAAGGACCCAAATAAATAAAATCATGAATGAAAGAGGAGAGATCACAACTAATACCAAAGAAATACAAACAATTATAAGAACATACTATGAGCAACTCTACGCCAATAAATTTGACAATCTGGAAGAAATGGATGCATTCCTAGAGAGATATAAACTACCACAACTGAACCAGGAAGAAAGAGAAAACCTGAACAGACCCATAACCAGTAAGGAGATTGAAACAGTCATCAAAAAACTCCAAACAAACAAAAGCCCAGGGCCAGACGCTTCCCGGGGGAATTCTACCAAATATTTAAAGAAGAACTAATTCCTATTCTCCTGAAACTGTTCCAAAAAATAGAAATGGAAAGAAAACTTCCAAACTCATTTTATGAGGCCAGCATCACCTTGATCCCAAAACCAGACAAGGATCCCACCAAAAAAGAGAACTACAGACCAATATCCTTGATGAACACAGATGTGAAAATTCTCACCAAAAAACTAGCCAGTAGGGCTCAACAGTACATTAAAAGGATTATTTACCACAACCAAGTGGGATTTATTCCAGGGCTGCAAGGTTGGTTCAACATCCGCAAATCAATCAATGTGATACATCACATTAATAAAAGAAAGAACAAAACCATATGATACTCTCCATAGATGTTGAAAAAGCATTTGACAAAGTACAGCATCCCTTCCTGATAAAAACTCTTCAAAGTGTAGGGATAGAGGGCACATACCTCAATATTATCAAAGCCATCTATGAAAAACCCACCGCAAATATCATTCTCAATGGAGAAAAACTGAAAGCTTTTCCGCTAAGGTCAAGAACACGGCAGGGATGTCCATTATCACCACTGCTATTCAACATAGTTCTAGAAGTCCTAGCCTCAGCAATCAAACAACAAAAGGAAATTAAAGGCATCCAAATCAGCAAAGAAGAAGTCAAACTATCCCTCTTTGCAGATGATATGATACTATATGTGGAAAGCCCAAAAGGCTCCACTCCAAAACTGCTAGAACTTGTACAGGAATTCAGTAAAGTGTCAGGGTATAAAATCAATGCACAGAAATCAGTTGCATTTCTCTACACCAACAACAAGACAGAAGAAAGAGAAATTAAGGAGTCAATCCCATTTACAATTGCACCCAAAACTATAAGACACCTAGGAATAAGCCTAACCAAAGAGGCTAAGAATCTATACACAGAAAACTATAAAGTATTCATGAACGAAATTGAGGAAGACATGAAGAAATGGAAAAATGTTCCATGCTCCTGGATTGGAAGAACAAATATTGTGAAAATGTCTATGCTACCTAAAGCAATCTACACATTTAATGCAATTCCTATCAAAATACCATCCATTTTTTTCCAAAGAAGTGGAACAAATAATCCTAAAATTTATATGGAACTGGAAAAGACCTCGAATAGCCAAAGGAATATTGAAAAAGAAAGCCAAAGTTGGTGGCATCACAATTCCGGACTTCAAGCTCTATTACAAAGTTGTCATCACCAAGACAGCATGGTACTGGCACAAAAACAGACACATAGATCAATGTAACAGAATATAGAGCCCAGAAATAGACCCTCAACTCTATGGTCAACTAATCTTTGACAAAGCAGGAAAGAATGTCCAATGGAAAAAAGACAGCCTCTTCAACAAATGGTCTTGGGAAAATTGGACAGCTACATGCAGAAAAATGAAACTGGACCATTTCCTTACACCACACACGAAAATAGACTCCAAATGGATGAAGGACCTCAATGTGAGACAGGAATCCATCAAAATCCTTGAGGAGAACACAGGCAGCAACCTCTTTGACCTCAGCCACAGCAACATCTTCCTAGGAACATTGCCAAAGGCAAGGGAAGCAAGGGCAAAAATGAATTATTGGGATTTCATCAAGATCAAAAGCTTTTGCACAGCAAAGGAAACAGTTAACAAAACCAAAAGACAACTGACAGAATGGAAGAAGATATTTGCAAACGACATATCAGATAAAGGGCTAGTGTCCAAAATCTATAAAGAACTTATCAAACTCATCACCCAAAGAAAAAATAATCCAATCAAGAAATAGGCAGAAGACATGAACAGACATTTCTGCAAAGAAGACATCCAGATGGCCAAGAGACACATGAAAAAGTGCTCCACATCATTTGGCATCAGGGAAATACAAATCAAAACCACCATGAGATATCACCTCACACCAGTCAGAATGGCTAAAATTAACAAGTCAGGAAATGACAGATGCTGGCGAGGATGCGGAGAAAGGGGAACCCTCCTACACTGTTGGTGGGAATGCAAGCTGGTGCAACCACTCTGGAAAACAGCATGGAGGTTCCTCAAAATGTTGAAAATAGAACTACCCTATGACCCTGCAATTGCACTGCTAGGTATTTACCCTAAAGATACAAACATAGTGATCCGAAGGGGCACATGCACCCGAATGTTTATAGCAGCAATGTCTACAATAGCCAAACTATGGAAAGAACCTAGATGTCCATCTACAGACGAATGGATAAAGAAGATGTGGTATATATACACAATGGAATACTATGCAGCCATCAAAAGAAATGAAATCTTGCCATTTGCGACGACGTGGATGGAACTAGAGGGTATCATGCTTAGCGAAATAAGTCAATCGGAGAAAGACAACTATCATATGATCTCCCTGATATGAGGAAGTGGAGATGCAACATGGGGGGTTAAGGGGGTAAGAGAAGAATAAATGAAACAAGATGGGATCGGGAGGGAGACAAACCGTAAGTGACTCTTAATCTCACAAAAGAAGCTGAGGGTTGCTGGGGGTAGGGGGGTAGGGAGAGGGTGGTTGGGTTATAGACATTGGGGAGGGTATGTGCTGGGGTGAGTGCTGTGAAGTGTGTAAACCTGGTGATTCGCAGACCTGTACCCCTGGGGATAAAAATATATTATAAGTTTATAAAAAATTAAAAATTAAAAAAAAAATTTATTTGTTTGTTTGACTGAGAAAATGAGCAAGAGAGAGCAGAGCACAAGAGGGAGAGGGAGAAACAGGCTCCAGGTTGAGCAGGGAGCCCTGATATGGGACTTGATCCCAGGATCCTGAGATCATGACCTGAGCTAAGGCAAATGCTTAACAACCTGAATCATCTAGGTGCCCAATTTGATAATATTTCTCAATGAAATAGGACTTAAAACATTTATCTGGATCATCACTTTTATCATCTTTCACCTATCATCTGTTACCTTTATTTTAGCTTCTGCTTTACACTGCAGATTTTTTTTGTAAGGAAATAAATTGAAACGGAATAAGTCAATGTAAAGAAACTACATTTACTTCAATAACCAAAGACATCCTTTAGGATATTCTAAATTTAATCAGTATTTCTGAAATTAAATTTATTTTACCAAAATGAGATAAATGCTTGAGAGTGCTTTCAAAATCTGACAAATAACAGCAACAATTTATAATTGTTAAACTTAGAAGAATAATGATTTATTTTTGTTAGAAATAGTCAAGAAAAAAAAAATCAAGCTTTGATTTTATGCCCCAATCAAGGAAAGCAGCAAAAGTGAGATTAGGAAGGAATGTGTCCAGTCAGAGTGAGAACAGTTCTCCTGTAACCACAAAAGTATATGACTTTTTCAAGTAATACCGAAGAAAAGGAGGAAAAATGTATGAAATGTTTAAGAATAATGTGATAGAGAAAAGGGAACCCTTAGGCACTGTCGGTGGGAGTATGAATTGGTTTAGCAACTATGTAAAGCAGTATGACAGTTTCTAAGAAATTAAAAATAGGACAATCTTATGATTCAGCAATGCCACTTCTGGGTATATATCCAAAGGAAATGAAATTGGAAGAGATATCCATACCCCCATGTTCACTGTAGCATTATTCATGATAACCAAGACATGGAAACAACCTAAATGTCTGCTGGTAGATGAGTGGATATAGAAAATGTGGTATCTATATATACTTATATGAATATATTTATATATGCATGTGTGTGTATGTATATAATATGCATATAGGATAGAGTAATTCTCAGCCATAAAAAAATAGGAAATCCTGTTATTTGTGATAACATGGATAACCTAGAGGGCAATAAGCTAAGTGAAATAAGTCAGACACAAAAGGATGAATGCTACCTGGTATCACTTATATGTGGAATCTTAAAAAGCCAAACTTATAGAAACAGAGAGTAGATTGGTGATTGCCAGGGTCTGGGGTAAGGGAAAAGTAGGGAGATATTGATCAAACGATGCAAATTTTCAGTTATAAGATGAGTAAGATGAGTAAGTCCTGGGGATATAATGTATAGCATGGTGACTATAGTTAATAATACTGGGTTGTGTACTTGAAAGTTGCTAAAAGAGTAGACCTTAAGTGTTTTCACCACACACACACACACACACACACACACACACACACACACATAAATGATAACTATGAGATGGTGGGTATATAACTAACCTTATTGTGTTAATCATTTTGCAATATATACATATATAAAATTATCACATTTTATATGTTAAACTTACACAAGATTATATGTCAATTATATCTCAATAAAGCTGAAAGAAAAAAAGAAATTGATCTTTCTGAAAAATTAACCCAGAAAAAATCAAATTGACATTAAAGAATGTCTACAGTGATCCAAGGGAAAAAAAAAAAGAATAATGTGAATGTTTTTGTCATTGTTATCAACATCGTGTTCCGCATCAACAACAGAAAATACTTGTGGAATACCTACAGCTTTAATGAAATGAAAACATTAACTCCAGGGATGCCTGGGTGGCTCAGTCAGTTAAGCCCCCAACTCTTGATTTTGGTTTAGCTCATGACCTCATGAGTTGTAGGATGAAGCACTGTGGGGGCTCCACACACAGTGTGGAGCTCCACACACATTGTGGAGTCTGCTTCTCCTTTGCTCTCTGCTCCTCCCCCCACTTGCTCATTCTCTCTCTCAAATAAATAAAATCAATAAAAAAAAACCCTCCAAATTTAAGCCCCTATGAATATATACAAAGATAGGCACATGCATCCAAACACATATACTTGGTTGCAGAAAAAATAAATGTATGTGGAAGATTTTATTCAGTTAAATTCAAGACAAAGGATTTAGTTAGATAACCTTTTATGGTTTTCTAAAATTTCTTGGTTACTATGAAATCTGGGTGTTAACTTGATGTACTTCACTCATTTATCCAACTGAGCTGAAAGGTTTTTCCAGATTTTTGTATCTTTGAGGAGGTCCTACGGCTCTGCTGATTCTGGACTAGGCTAGGTGTGGAATTAAAAGCAAATGCAAATGCTGACACTTTCAGATTCAAAATCTGTAGTTTCCAACCTACTGTGGTCTATGGAATTAGAGCTGCTTTATTTTCTGGAGTGCTTGGTCAAATTATTTTTGAAGGATATAAACTGATTAATACAAATAGTTTTTCTTCAGAAATATCTAACAAATTGGATACCTTTATTTTAACTAATAATATAGGTAATGTATCAGTTTCCTATTGCTACTGTAACAAATTATCACAAACTCAGTAGTTTAAAACAATGCAAAAATTTTTCATATGGCTCTGAATATCAGATGTTCAAAATGGGTTCACTAAAACTAATGTGTTCATAGGGCAGTGTTGCTTCTGAAGGTTCTATTAATTTTATAGTGGAAAAATCTAGGCAGGTATAATGTTGATCATAAATAATGAGTCATATTGTCCTTTATTATTTATCCTAATATGATATTCTGAGAAAGTTATAACCTTGTTTTTGTGGTATTCTTGCAAAAAAAAAAATGACCTTAATACAATCATGAGGAAACAGAAGACAAGCCAGAAATAGGGGATATTTTTAAGGGAGAAAAGATCTAATTAGTGCTCTTCAACCATGTTAAGGTCATGAACGACAAAGATGAAAGAACTCTGACAGGTTTAAGGACATTAAGAAGGCATGACAATTAAATGTAATGTAGGATACTGGTCCAGAAAACGAAGAAAAGGAGAAAGCAAATTAGATGCAAATTATGTCTATAGTTTTATAGTACTGTATCAATATTATTCATGTAATTATTCAAAATTATATGAAATGTTAACATTAAGGCAAACTGGGTAAAGTGAGAACTCTGTATTATATTTTCAACTTTTCTGTAAGCCAAAATTATTTCAAAATTTAGAAAAATCTTTTAAATGCCTTCTTTAATGCTATCAAAATACCGAAGTAGCTTGTAGTTAACCCACTGCCCCGGATCCCATTTTCCATGGTTATTACATGGATGAGGTCTGTGTCTTTTCTGATGATTTTCCTATCAAAATATTCTACTTACTTCCACTTCGTGACCTGGTATAAGGTCAAGATGTTGGGAGCTATCGTATTTCTCCTGTATACTTAACCCACCATTAAATTAACTTGTACTGTGGCAAGATGATTACTCCTTACAGTCTAAACCAGCAGGTTATGCATAGATGTGACTCACATGGAGAATAAAATGTAATTTAAAAAATGATGATTTTTAGTATTAATTAAAACTCCTAATAATAAATATTAATGCCAGTATTCATTTAAACAGGTTTATTTAAGAGGTTTATTTAAACACAAGCCATCCTTCTGTTATTCACCTTTGCTCAGTATTAGCATTGTCTGTATCTAGGCCTGAGTGGCCATATTAGATATTACTCTTCTGGAACCTACTATGTCTGCAACTCTGGGGTACAGGATAATAAACCATTGTGGATCATTATTCTGTTCCGGAGGTTTTTTTGTGGCATTCTCACAAAACAGGACTTTTTGTTTTTCTGTTCATCTTGCTTAGTCTGTTAGCTAAAGAAATAACATAGTTGTTTTTTTTTTTTAATATCCCTGGTTTAGTCATTTAAAATAAAGCGTATCAGAGAGGAGGTGGGTGGGGGAACAGGTGAAATCGGTGAAGGGGATGGGGATTAAGATCACACTTATGATGAGCACTGAATAACGGTCTACAGAATTGTTGAATCACTGTATTATACACCTGAAACTATTATAACACTGTTATGTTAACTATACTGGAATTATAATTAAAGACTTAATGAAAACAAACAAACAACAGATCAGGAGCAGATTTCTTGTATGTTCCACCTAACTTCTTTGCTCTTACTGTTAAGGAAGCAAATAATTACCAAAAGGGAAGAAATAAGATCTTTCTGTAGTCATCAACTTTCTGACACATAGCTTTTCTTTTGAAACTAAAGCTTGGATTGCTACAGATTTTTATAGGGAAGGTTTATGCATGACACCTTTCTCTTCTGGCTCTCTTAATGACAGGATTAGCTGGCTTTTTAGCTCCTAGCCAAACCAGGTTCTCATTGAAGCTACTGTCCATTATAATTTAAGCTCGTTAGAGTATAACATTTAATCCACTTTTAAGCTGCCAATGCTAAGGTTTTAGAGGAGAATGTAAAGTTAATTCTCACAGCAGTCTTAAAAAAAAAATCAGTGAGTTTTACTGGGCCTTTAGTTCTTTCCTAAAAACGAAGTTAGTAATTCTCTCAGTTAATCCCCAAAGTTCTGTGAAGAGCAAACCGTCATCGGCAGGGAACGTGACGTAAGAGCATTAATACTGAAAAGCGACAAATAACCACACACTTATGATTAAGTGTCTTGAAATTTCATGTCACTTGAGGGAAATCCATGATCCTTCTATGTCTCCTAACATTCTTAAACATGAGGAGGTGGTTTTGGGAGATAGATTTATGTTCAGAAGCTTTTAAATATGTCCTCAAGAAGCAGGGCAGGGCGGGACACAGTTCTCTACAAAGAGCCCTGGCAAGGTTGTGTGAGCTATATGCCTAGGTGTCCTATCTTCCATACCTCGCCGTATTTCCCCTCTTATGGTGCTAATTTACTCTGCACTCTATTCCAGTCCCTCTTCACAGATTGTAAACCCTTTTTGGAAGAGAATTTTCCTTATTCATCTTTAGAACATATTTAATGCATAGCCCACTACTCTGCATATAGTGTTAAGTAAGTATTGGTTGAATTCAGGTAAGGAAATGTAGCCTTTAAATTTTCACAAGCCTCTTAAAAAGTCATTTTTTAAAATATAAAAGTGGGGTGCCTGGGTGGATCAGTTGGTTAAGCAACTGTCTTCAGCTCAGGTCATGATCCTGGAGTCCTAGGATCTAGTCCCTCATTGAGTCCTGTATTGGGCTGCCTGCTCAGTGGGGAGTCTGCTTCTCCCTCTGACCCTCCCTCCTCTCATTCTGTCTCTCTCTCCCTCTCTCATTCTCTCTCTCAGATAAATAAATAAAATCTTTTTTAAAAAAATTTGAAAGAGGGGCGCCTGGGTGGCTCAGTGGGTTAAGCCGCTGCCTTCGGCTCAGGTCATGATCCCAGGTCCTGGGTTCGAGCCCCACATCGGGCTTTCTGCTCAGCAGGGAGCCTGCTTCCTCCTCTCTCTCTGCCTGCCTCTCTGCCTACTTGTGATTTCTCTCTGTCAAATAAATAAATAAAATCTTTAAAAAAAAATTTGAAAGAGAAGAGAGAGTGTGCGTGTGTTTGTGAAGAAGATCAAGCCAGGAGAGAAAACTGTATACACAGATGCTGTGTGTGAGGAGACTGTGCCATGTTATTCTAGGCAGTACTATTTAGGGCAGCCGTTCTTGACCAGGGGTGATTTTGCTTCCCTAAGGAGGCACTTGGCAATGTCTGAGGACAATTTTTAATTGCCATGAGTTGTGGAGTATGGAGTGCTGCTACTAACAAATAATGGGTAGAGACCAGGGATGCTGCTAAAAGCTCTGGAATGTACAGAACAAATAATTATCTGGCTTAAAATGTCAACAGTTCCAAAGCTGAGAAACTCTGGTATAGATCAAACCAAGCTGGGGTCAGTATGATAAAACAGAGATTTTATTAGGACATCGCCCTTCTCCAAATAAATGTAAAATTATTTTATAACGTTCTTGCTTCTTTTTAAGTATGTATCTTTCTCACTTGCACTCCTATGTCACATAACAGTATTATTGTGAAAATGAAAATCTTTGCCTTTAAATTTAGAGTAGAAGCAGGACCTGGAATAGCTTTCTTTTAAGGACTTTCCTATTCTGACATCCTGAATTTTTTCCCTTCTATGTGATCTTACCATAAAGATGGCTGAGTGGACTTCTTGTATAGCCTTATACATAGGTAGAATGACCAGTTTCTGCCTTTCGGGAAAGCAAATTTACTTCTACATCTTTTCCTCTTCTGTCTTCTGCTTTTTTCAGGGGTAGGGGGGCGGGGGAGAGGGACAGGGGGACACAGGGGAGGGAGATGGTGTATCTACTCCAAGATGGTGGGGATAACATAATGAAATTAAAGTTTGAAAAGAGAGTGACACCCAAAACACAATTATAAATGTGAAAACAGGAATAATGTCCACTTTAGCAGGGTGACCAAATTTAACTTGAGTTAGGGATCTCAGTTAATCTGTGTGATATATTATTTTAAATTTATAGAGCATTCACTTAAATGGGTTTAAAAAGTGACTAATGCGGGCGCCTGGGTGGCTCAGTGGGTTAAGCTGCTGCCTTCGGCTCAGGTCATGATCTCGGAGTCCTGGGATCGAGTCCCGCATCGGGCTCTCTGCTCAGCAGGGAACCTGCTTCCTCCTGTCTCTCTGCCTGCCTCTCTGCCTGCTTGTGATCTCTCTCTGTCAAATAAATAAATAAAATCTTTAAAAAAAAAAAGTGACTAATGCAATTGAAATTATGAAATCAGAGATTTGGCTGTCATCTGATTTTGAAGGTCATGGCACAATTAGGCTGAGGAATCCTGGCTTGGAACCTAGAAGTCGTGAGTTAGTCTAGTAATTTTTTTGGTTTTCCTTATACCCTGGATCTAGGATAACCCAGGACAGAGTCAAACTTCTTGAGCTCTTTGCTAATGCAAACCTTGAGATATTCCTCAGCTAGTCAACCAACCAATAATTAGCTCAAGGTCATTCCTGAACCATGGAATGAACAAGTCATCAGTATTTAAGGCATAAAACTCATGTTTTATGGTGAAATGCTCAGGCCATTTAACATTACTCTTAGATAATCACCTACTGTACTTGTCGACACATCACTTCCTCCATCCTCAGAGTTCTGACTCAAACCTGTAATAATACAGTAGTTTCCTCAATGATAGAAACAATTTGCCTATGAGCTGAAAAATGCAGTATGATACCCGTTATTATCAAGCTACCCATACTGCAAGCCTAATTCATGGTTATTAATGTGAACACCTCACGTAGTTCTTTTTGCTTTTAGCTCCTGAATTTTTAGTTGTTTATTTTTTCTGTAGTGAAGAAGTTTCATAGCTCTGCAAAGTCTTAGAACTTTTTTTTTTTAATAAACAGGTTGTGAAAGGCAGCTGCATCTAGCTATAAGACATCAAGCAAGTGACCCAGAACTTGTTATTTTTCATCTCAGTTTCTGTAGCTGAGGCAAGGGCTTTTTCTTGGCCTCTACTCAGTGATATAC
Organism: Lutra lutra; assembly: GCF_902655055.1. NCBI lineage: Eukaryota > Metazoa > Chordata > Mammalia > Carnivora > Mustelidae > Lutra > Lutra lutra. Next base: position 156,003,988 of record NC_062280.1, read on the forward strand.
AAAAACCTGAAGCTTTTAAAGTGGGAGAGGAAACCGAGAAGGTAAGATTTTGTTTCACAAAGAAATCCCAGGCAGTTACCTTGGGATGCATTATTAATCAGGTCCTCTTGTTGACAGTGCTGGGATCACTTTGTTGATATTCACCATGTCTGTTGGTTAAAAAAAAGGGGGGGGCATAGGGGGAAGAATATTGAATAACATCAGTACTCTTACAATCGTTCTCTGTTTCTGCTTTCTATTTGGAAATTTAGTACAGTGCATGGCTGTTTCAGTAATTGTGGTGTAATAAACATCTGTGGAGGATGGTGTAACATGTTTGTTTCTGCAGAGCCCCATAGCAAATAACATGTACATCATCAGCTTTCAGATAACTCTTCGAGATGGCCTATAACTACTGAGCACATATCAGGGAATGATATATAATTTATATCCTGATATAGAAAGAAAAAAGTGAAAGAAATTTGACCAGCTGCTCGAGTAGTTCTTATTTCCTGGTTTCATCAGGAAAGTCTGTGTTTAGCATGTACTTTGAGTCTATAAACACTCCATCTTGCCAATGATACCAAAAAAACCCACACTGTGCAACCTAATTTCTCATATCTTGTCCCTTGTAGAATTTCTAAAGCATGGATACAGATGCTTCTGTATATGGATATACAGAATATGGATATATATGGATACAGATCTACTCTTTATTATCAAGGGGCTTCGTTTTTTTAAATTGCCTCCATGGAGATTCCTTGATCTGGGACTGGACTGGCTACATAATTGGCCAGGTGTAGTGACAAATGACAATGAGAGGCCCCTTGGTTAAAAATTATGAAGAGAGGCACCTGGATGGCTCAGTTGGTTAAGGATCCGGCTCTTGATTTCCACTCAGGTCATGATTTCGGGGTCTTGGGATAGAGCCTCGCTTTGGGCTCCATGCTCAGCAGGAGTCTGCTTGATATTCTCTCTCCTCCTCTCCCAGGGCTGCCCTCCCCTGGAACCAATAATAAATAAATAAATCTTTAAATATAAATACATAAAAATAGAAATTATGAAGAATTTTGCGAGGACAACAGCAGGGCATTATGCTAAGCATGGAATCCTCTGTGGCCACTCAGCCTGCACAACCACAAAGCTCCTCTGCAAAGCTGGCACACCTACTAAGACCCATGCCATGAAGGTTACTTGGAAATGATACCCAGTAGATAGCCATTCTACACAAGGAAAGCCCTATACATACCTTTTTTTTTAAAATAAATTTTTCCGTATTGCTTTCTAATGCTTCCAATGGTCTTGAAAAGCACAAATCTGTCACTGTAGATTAGTTTGAATTTTCGGCAAACATAGAATATGTACATTTGTCTAGCCTTTTTCTCTCAGTGTAATGATTTTGAAGTTCATTCGTTTTGCTACATGTATTAATATTTCATTCCTTTTTATTTTTTTAATTAATTAATTTATTTATTTCTTTTTTAGATTTTATTTATTTATCTGACAGAGAGAAATCACAAGTAGGCAGAGAGGCAGGCAGAGAGAGAGGAGGAAGCAGGCTTCCCGCTGAGCAGAGAGCCCGACGCGGGGCTCGATCCTAGGACCCCGAGATCACGACCTGAGCTGAAGGCAGCGGCTTAACCCACTGAGCCACCCAGGCGCCCCTCATTCCTTTTTATTGATGATCAGTATTCCTTTTGGTAAATTGTTTATCCATCACATGCTAATAGACATGCCTGTTTTCTTTGGTGTTTGGCTCTGATACGTAAAGCCTCACTGAGTACCCATATGTTTTTTATTTTCTTCTGTGAATACCTGGGATAAGAATAGTTGAGTTACATAGTAGTTACACGTTTAAATTTTTAAGGTAGTGGCAAATTGTTTCCTAAAGTGGTTGCTGGATCTTATATTCCCACCAGCGATGTGTGAAGGTGATGTAGGAAATGTTGGGGTTTGGAGCCAATGGCCAAGAAAGAATTCTTGAGACATCTTCAGGGCAAAAAGGTGGTTTTATTAAAACATGGGGACAGGACCCATGAGCAGAAAGAGCTGCACTGGGGTTGTGACAAGTGACTGATTATATATTTTCAAATTGGGAGGGGGTTAGGGACACCACAAGCCTCCAAGGTATTTTGGAAACAGAGTTTCTGGAACCTTGAGGCAGCTACCTATTGTTAGAAAACCGTCATTTATTACTGTTTAGTAAACCCTCAGTCACAGACCCTTCAGATGTATATCAGTGGGCCTTATGCTTGGAGGATGTTTGCTAACATGTATCTTGGGGAATAGAGATAAAAGAAGTTCCAAAGGAATTTTTATATGTTAAAGTAGACTCACAGGATTTTGGGGGTCAGGCTAAGATTGCCTTTTGCCCTTTGTCTTGATGTGTTAGCATCAAGACAGATGAGCTCATAGAGGAAGGTCACTCTACCTGTTTCAAGGACTTGCCAGTAGGCTATAGGCAATAAGGAGATTTAATTTTTTCATTTGCCTTTGTTTCCCACATCAAAGGTTCTAGTTGTTTCATTTACTCAAAATACTTGTTATGGTCAGAAAAGACCAACTCACAAGATATTTAATTCTCTTCTAATATTACCTTTAATTTATTTGTAGAGAATTTCTCAGGGAATTCTGATTTTTGTTTTCAAAATTTTATTATGAAAGTTTCAGGCAGAAAAGTTGAAAAAATGTACAGTAAACACTCATATATATATATATATATATGTATATACATATATACCATCTAAATCTAGTAATTATTATTTTGCTGTGATTGCTTTATCACCTATCTATACACTTATCTCCATCTATCCAGTCACCACTCAATTTTTCAAGGGATGAAAGAATATGTAAGCATAATGGGGAATAACACAGATATCAGACACAGATTATCATCCAATAAAAACTATGTTTTCTTTTAAGATTTTTTGCTTATAGCTGATATTTTCTTGTTAGATTAAAAAAAATCTAATCTAGAACATAATTTGGAGATCATGTAGTTCTTAACATCATCATTTTCTTCATTACACAGATGAGGAATCTATGGCCAAATCAAATGATTTGTGGAAGATAATAAGGTTAATCTTGAATCAGATTTCATGATTTCTAGATCAACATTCTGTGCACAAATCCACATTTTCTTACAATATTAATGTTTCATATTTTAAATGAATAAAATGTGTTCCTATTACTGAGTTGTAAAAAATTATTTTTCCATCCATTTATGAAGATATAATTCTGTATTATAATTATATACAAAAGCCTGCACTTTTAAAGTTAAAAGGAATATTAGTATCCTCTATGTTTTTTTCCAACCCTAGTGTCCATTTGAACCCTGACTCTGGAGCAAGTGGGTTAGTACTTTGAAAAAATGTTTAAGGCAATTCAGTTATTTTTCCTAATATTCTTTATTTGGAGTGAAACATTAAGTATATAAATAACCCATATTTTTTGCTCCCTTTGGGTCTCTGTTTACCAATTTTTGGAACTTTTATCTTCATACCCGCAACTCCATCAGGGGATTTTTCAGATGAAGGAAGAAGACATGGAACTTAGAGAAGGCCAATTTTATTTGCTAATAAGAAGGAGTTTAAAAGTAATGGTTAAAATTGGATTTTTAAGCTATCAGCGGATGTAATTTATTCCATCATGCCAGGTCCCCATTTGCCTTCTCTTTATTGCAGGTAATTGAGAATTAGTCATGTTTGTTATTTTTAGCACTCCCTGATTTTGTCTGGAAATGGAAATGAAGTTACAAAAACAAGTAAAGAAAAGCTACCAAAAATATTTTTAAAATCACCACTCCTGATTCAGTGAGCCAGGAAATATTAGGAGACTTGGAAAAGGATTGTTCTAAAATAAAAATTAGGTGGTTTTGTTTGAGTTGATTATTTGTCTCAATAACCAAGATTGTGTGGACTCACTGAGAACATCTCTTTGCCACACATCCTTAAGTAAGTGTTTTGATGCTAAGAAGACAGCAGGAGACTCTTACTTCATTTATTTTACTACTACTGCTTGATTTTGAGAAAGTGGATTTTGGAAGTTTGGAATAGGGCTTTTAACTTGCTTTTTTCTCCCTTAACCTTGAAATTTTATCCATTGACGCAAACTGTTTTTTAGAAAAAAATATTTCAGATTATTTAAAAATTTGATGGTCAGTAGACAGTTTAATCTGAAGGAAGAAGACTGATTTATATTTCTAGATACTCTCAAAATAGAAAATAGAGCTTCCAGTGCTATTTCTTTGTAAGGGTTTAAATCCATGTACAGGCTGTTAATCTGAAGGGCATTTGAAGTTTGAATTATAATGCATCAGTCATCCTTAAAAACTCAGGCAATTAATATACACAAATACAAAATTCCCTAAACAATATTTTTGTCCACACTTCATTTATATATGCTTATAGGAGTTACTCATGCTAAACTGCAATTTATCAAATCCTTGGTAACAAAACAAATCACCCTGTCATTTTATACTTAAACATGTCAATACTAACTTTTTTCAAAATGCAGGTATGGCATTGGATTGCGAATACTTAGTGATGCTAGAATTCTCATCCTAATAGCAAGAAGAAAAAATGTTCTATTTTAAGAATCAGTATGCCAGTTAACTGTTATTATTAATATAATAAATTATTTTTTCCTTTGTTAAAAGGATCTTCTGACATCTTGGCAAATTTAACACATCTACCAAGTGGAAGTTACTCATTTATCACCCTAGAGATCAGTATCACTACCTTTAAATACATATACTTACAATAATGGCAATGCCCTATGCTCTGTTGTAGATGTACACATTTTACACAAGTGAGTTACCATGTGGCAGCCCTCTATTCCTGAAAATAGAAAGAACTTCTCAGTAAATAACTTTAAAGAACAATGTCTATTACACACAGGTATCCAGAGGAATTTACAAATGATTTGGCAATGTATTTGGGGGAGGTAAATCTTTGTGTATGGTATAAGAAAATGGTCCAGTTTCATTCTTCTACATTTGGCTGCTGGAAAATTGGACAGCCCCATGACCTTTATTGTTACCTAATTCTCAGCTTTAGCTTTCCCTAGCCCTTCACTGCAGGACTCACTCATATTCCCAAATAAGGATAGAAAGAATGGGCAGAGGTGCCTGGCTCACTCAGTTGGTGAACCATGTGACTCTTGATCTTGGGTTTGTGTGTTCAAGACCTGTGTTGGGTGTAGATATTGCCTTAAAATAAAATCTTAAAAAAACAAAAACAAAAAACAGTGACAGCATATTTAGAGAGTCTTGTGGTTTTTGGGGTGGGGGGGTGATTAGAGTGTCTTTTCCAAAATAAAAAGTAGGTTCCCACTCATGAATATTAGATTCCTTTTTATAGAAAAAGTTTTCCAAGTTTAAACTCGGTATACATCTTCTGACAGATACTAATTTGCCTCTGAAGAAAACAGTGTATTAGAAATCAGTATATTCTTCAAAATTGCAAGACAATCATGAACTTCTGGATTTGGACTTCTTAACCCCTCAACCTTGACTCTAGGACCTATAAACATGTTAGTTATTTCTTTGATTTGAACCACATCTTTCTTTTTGCTCTTAGAGTCCTCTGAACTTTTGTTGGGTATTTGATTACTATTTTTTCTACTTTGAATTTTGAGTTTCTTTCCACAGAAATTTGAACTTGCCCATTTGATTGGAATGCTGCATTTTGAATTTAGAAATCACAGAACTCATTTCTGCCTGAAGAATCACCAAGGTCATAAAAGTGTCATAGTTCTAGGATGTACATAAGATTATGACAACTGCTGATATGCTAATAAGAGGATCCTGTGGCCTCTTCTGGTTCATTTTTACTTTGCTCCCTTCCATGATTCCAGGAAGCAACATCATGTCTTGCACTCCAGCTGACTCCTAAGGAGTGCTTAATTTTACACAGCATGATGGTTATTTTTTTTCCCAGAGTGTCAGAGATTTTTTTATCCTTTAGGCCTTTAGTAGAATCACTCCTTCTGGGAGTCCTGCCCAACAACCTGATCTAGCAGTCTTTCAAGTTCTTTCTGTCTTTTCATCCTTATTGCTATCATTGCCTTGTGTTTTATTACTCATTATTTCTTAATTTGTTATTTGCTTTCTTCCTCCACTAGAACACAAGATCCATGACCTGAGGGACCAGATCTCTTTTATTCACTACTGTAAAAGAACAGTGTCTGGCATAGAGGACTCTCAGGACATGCTGGTTGAATGGGAATGGCAGACTAGATATTGACAAAGGAAGGTCTCTTTAAAATTACAGATGCTAGACATCTCTAAATGTAAAACAACAATAATTAAAATGATATCTTTATTTTGTCTAACTGAAAACATGGAATTATACAGACTAAAGCATCTTAGAAAGAATGTTAAATATTGGGTACCTGGTTGGCTCAGTTGGTTAAGCATCCGACTTAGGCTCAGGTCATGATCCCAGGGTCCTGGGTTCTAGCTGTGCATTGCGCTCCTTGCTCAACACCAAGGCTGCTTCTCTCTCACCCTCTGCTCCTCCCTTTTCTTGTGCTCTCTCATGCTCTCTCTAGTTTTAATTTAATTTATTTTAAAGATTTTATTTATTTATTTGACACACAGAGAGAGATCACAAGTAGGCAGAGAGGCAGGCAGCGAGAGAGGGGGCTGCAGGCTCCCCACCAAGCAGAGAGCCTGATGTGCGGCTCAATCCCAGGGCCCCAAGATCATGACCTGAGCCAAAGGCAGAGGCTCAACCCATTGAGCCACCCAGGCACCCCTAGTTTTAATTTTAAAAAGAAATGTTAAATATTACAGGTATCAATTCTAACAATATTCTAGATACAGCTAATTTGTTCAAAAATATTAACAATCAATAATAATTGTGTAATTTTTAGTATTGTGCTGCCAAAGCGAGCACACTAATTGTGTAATTTTTACTTCTGAACATCATAGTATGCTTACAGTCTGGTGAAGATGAAACATTTCCTTGCACTTTTAATGGTGTTTTAATTTAAAGGTACATACATTTTTTGATGACCTTAGAGATAACTTTTTTAGTCATCATGGGTAGTTGCTTCTGGAGGTCTGATTTCTCCTTTTCTGCTGCTGCTACTAGAATGTGCCCTTGACTTCACTCTCTTCTGAACTGATACTTTTGTTCCTGTTCAGAAATCAAAAATAGCCTGTGAACATTACATCATACATAATTTTTCCACCAAAACATTTGAGGATAACTTAGATTCATTTACTAGAGTTTTATTTTTCCAAATCTTGTAATACCCTAGGTTCTATAGTAACTAACCTTAAACTGAATGCCGGAGGACATGCACTAAGCTCTTATTTAAAATCTATTTATGATGTATTTTAAATAGTCAATAGAGACTTCTTAAACATGCAGCCTTGATTTATTGAAAATGGATTTCCTAAACCAGGAGATTGGGTATTTATATCAGGCATTTGTATAAAGACAGGTTTTGCTAATCTCTCATACAAAGGACTGATTATGATGACCACGTATCATTTAGCAACCCAGTTATATTTTCTATATTAGTAACTGCTGTAGCCCCCCCATATCACTCTATACTTTGTTTTCCTTTTTAACTTATGCTTGATACATGTTTTTGATTGAATGATTGATTATTAATAAGGAAAATTAAAAATTTTCTGCTTTACCTCTCCAATATCATATATTTATATAAGCTGTTTAAAAAATTCTGAGATTTCTGAAATTAGAAATTTGAGGAACCAGTACCTACCTGCTTTTGGCGTTGTAGCTATCCTTTTGGAATTACCGCATAGAAAAAGATTTATGTTGACACGGTTCTAAACCAGTAGCAATTTTGCCACCTGGGAGACATTGCCCATTTTTATAGACGTTTTGGTTGTCACAACTGGAGTGTGTTAATGGGAGCTAACGAGTAGAAGCCAGGGATGTACTAAACATTCTGTAACACACAGAGCAGCCCTCTGCAACAAAGAATTATCTGGTTTAAACTGTAAATAGTGCTGAGATAGAGAAACACTGGTTTATACAAAGTTTTAAAAATCAGTGTAATTTAATGTATTGAAGTTCTTCAAAAAGGCTAAGATACTCAAAAAATGTTTTCTTAGAGGAAAAAGATGAATACTAGGGATAGTAAGAAATGAAGACACAGGTAATAGAAGAAAAGATTGTGTAGGCTTCTGTAGGCCATTTTAAGAAATTTGGCTTTTACTTTGCATGAGGTAAGAACCCATATATGGTATAGAACAGAGGAGAAGCATAATCTACATTATATTTTCACAGGATCCTTTGACTACTATGATAGAGTTCTAAAGCTACTCTCCAAAGTTCCTTCCCCTTTTATTTGATTAGTATTAATCTAGGTACTAATGTAAAGGGACTTTGCAAATGTAATTAAGAGCACAGGCTATAAGATAGTAACATCATCACAGATTACCTGGACATGTCCAATCTAAACACTTGAGACCTTAGTCAGAGGGATGTGGCAGACGAGAGAGGGAGGCAGAGGAGAAATTCAAAATATGGGGGAGATGCCACCCACTGTTGGTAGCTTGGAAGGTGGAAAAAGGCCACAAACCCAAGGCATATGGGCAGCTTCTGGAGGCTGAGAACCACACCCAATCAAAAACCAGAAACGAAACAGGGACCTCAGATCTATACAGCATAGAACTAAGTTCCAACATCATCCCAAACAACTATGGAAGTATGTTTTCCCCCAAAGCCTCCAGAAAAGAACACAGTCCTGCTGACACCTTAATTTTGGCCTAAACAGAACCGGCTGAGCCACACTGTGTCTGGACTTTGGACCAGGAAACTGTAAAATAATAAATAGTTGTCTTAAACCACTGATTCTGTGGTAATTTGTTTCAGCTATAATAGTAAACTAATACAGTTACTGTGATGAGGATTGTAGACTCTAGGAAAGTGAGGGTAAAAATGGAAACAGGTGAGACTGCCTCTCAGTACTACCTGGATGAGAGATGATGGTAACATAGAGCAAAGTGGTAGTGGTGGGAATGATGAATAGCAGTTGAGTTCTGGATATGTCTTAAAGATAGAGCGAATATCATTTTCTAATGAATTGGATAGGTGTTATGAAAGAACTAGAGAATACAAGAATAATACCAAAGGTTTTGCATGAGCAACTGGATGGATGAGGTTGTCATGAACTTAACTGGATAAGACTGAGCAGATTTTAAGGGAAAGATTAAGATGTGGGTTTTGGATATAGTTTATGATTCTTATTAAGATTTTATTTTAAACTATTTAGCACGAGGGAGAGCAAATATTTGACACATATGCCTCCTCAACCTTTTCTACTGTCACTGCTCATAGATCACGTCATGCTTGTCAGCAGATTCAAGACATTAATTACATCAGAATCCTTCTTAGCTCAGCATTAGGCAGCACTATCAAAGGAGAGGTGTCATAATTCAAGATGAAACCATTTACCATTCTTATTGTTCTAGTGTCTCTTGAATCACACACCAGGTGTATAAAACATAAATACGTCTTCCTGTATATTGCTCAATAATTTAGCACTATGTCAGTATACTGCATTTGTCATAGAAATGTGTAAGTCTAAATTGTAGAGGTCTTCAGTGATTATGAGCAATTTATTTTAATATACTTCATCTCTTCCCATACTCCTCTAGTCAAAATATATTTCTTTTCCTCTTATTAAAAAAAATAAGAAGTACTATATATATATAGAATTTCAGGAAACATTAACTCACCCATTTTCCAGTCCCATAGACATATAACTTTACCTTTGTTTATCTCGTGATCATGCAGAGGACTGGGTTCCTCGAGATGAACACTAATGTATTTATTCCTAAAATAAGCATGCAAATTAGAGTTAGCGAGATGAGATCAAGAGATACTTTTGGCAAAGCATCAGACTGCAAGATGTTCAGTGAGGATGGCTTTTCTGACTTACTGGTCAGCTCATAGGAGTAGTGCTTCGGTTGGTGGCACTGCTGCTCTGTTTGGGGTAAGTGGTGAATGAGCTATATCAGTCTGAAACCATCACTTCTTAATATTGGGCCACTATGTTTAGCCAGCCATATCCCCTGGATCCAGTATTGTATATTTCCTTGGTACAGTTTCATTCTACCCCACATATACCACTTAGGACTGCTGTGCACAGTATAGATTACTGGGTGATACTCAATCACATTGCAGCTGGGCAGCAATGACCAATCTGTAGGCATCTACTCTTGATTGTCTGTAAGATCAAGTGGGCACAGTGCCTGGAAAAGCTGACCAGGATCACCACAATATTATGTTGGTGGTGGAATAGTCACCTTCTCACAGGCCTGTGGTTGCTGACATACCTGGACATTCATATACTAGGGCATACTAACACACAGAAATGCCCACAGGTACACACACGCAAACATACACACATAGTTACTTATGTCCTCCCACAATGCCGTTTGGTCTTTTCCCTGACATCTTCTTACCCTGGATGCTCTTGAAATATTCTATTTGATTTCCTATACCATCCAGATGACAAAAGACAACATGCTCTATTTAGGGAGGCAGGGGTGGTACTGGGACTTTGCCCTTAATGATTTTGATTCAGACTGTTTATTCTCTGGCAGAACTGATTGTTATGACCATCTCTTCAAAAAGACTCTCTTTCTTTTCCTGGCCCTTGAGAATCATAACATCTTTTGAGCTTTCCAAACAGTCTGTCTGTGCAGTATGGACTTTTCAATTATATGTATTGTTTTAGCAGTTTGGACATCTAAAGAATAAACTCTTGAATAGCAGAAAATATGGAACAATGTCTAGCTAATGGTGCTTAGTAACTATTCTTCGAATGAATCAAGTCAACAAACAACACTTTTTTATTATGATAGTATAATGGCAAACAATCAAAGACAAACTAATTTTCTTTTGACTGAAGCCCCAAATTTCTTTGGCACATTGGTGGATTTTTGCTGAATCTGAGTCAGGTACACATATAATGAAAATTTAAGGCAGGTTTAGCTAATTTCAAGAAAACTAGAAGGCTTGAGAAATGAAAGAAATCTTGTCTTTCATAGAAATTATATAAAATATATTTTGCAATAAAAGATCCTCCTTTCGGCTATTACAAAGACCAAGCAATCCTCTATAAATCAGGCTTGCCAAAAACTTATTTAATTTGGTATGCTTGGAAGTTAACCAAACTAATTTATAAGTGTCACTCATCCTTTTGTTAATTCATTTCACTGACAGGCTTTGAAAAGAATGTAGAGACATTTCATCACTGGGTCACCTGTGGGCCATACTTAGCACTAATTGGAAAGATGGCTCACCACAAGTGAGATATTAAAACATAGAGAAGAGGCTCTTGTTTCAAGATATTCTCATCTATTTCTTCTCAGCCATGCCATGCTGACAGATCATTAATTGTCCAATACTACCATTTTGCCATTCAGCATAGAAGTCAATGGCAATCAAAACATCATTTGCAATTGTAGTGAACAGCAAACTCAATTTCACGTGGATTTTCCCTTTTATCATTTCAGAGGAATGGAATGTAGATAAATACTATGATGAGAATCAAAATGAGACAGATATTATTATATATAGACAAGCCCAGTACAGAAGTTGTGGATAGTTTTATGATGACTATTTACAAGTTTGAAGATAATGAAAGTTTTCCCCAACAGAAGACTGAATGATTTTAGAGTCCATGCACAAACCTTTAATAAAGTTCATTAGTGGAACCTTTAATAAAGTTCATTAGGTGGGGCACCTAGGTGGCTCAGTGGGTTAAAGCCTCTGCTTTTGGCTTGGGTCATGATCCCGGGGTCCTGGGATTGAGCCCTGCATCAGGCTCTCTGCTCTGCCAGGAGCCTGCTTCCTTCTCTCTCTGCCTGCCTCTCTGCCTACTTGTGATCTTTGTTGAATAAATAAAATCTTTAAATAAATAAATAAGTAAATAAAGTTCATTAGAGGGACTACTGACTCTTCCAGTCATGATTCACTTTGCTAGTTTATTTGGCTGAAAATGAGGTGTACCCTGAAAGAACTGCCTAAGTAACAATTTTTTAATATTTATTGCCTTAGTCAAAATATCTATATATTTTCTTAGTTCATTTACAGAAAGAATTACATGAGTATTCAAAGCTGTCAGGATAGTTGCTTAGATTCATTCACTCATACAAAAGTATTTATTGCATACCTACTATGTGTTACTGTTTTGAACATGGAGACTATAAAAGATAAAACCCTACCCTCTTAGAGTATATATAAATTGTAATCTGTAAAGACAGAAAATCAATGAAAAGAAATAAGTAAGTTTGTGAAGTGCTAGATGGTGATAAATACTATGGAGAAAAATAAAACAGAGAATAGACAGGGAGTAATAGAGGATATGCTTTTCAAATAGAGTGGTCAGGGAATGTTTCATTGAGAAGCTTATATTTAAGTGAATACCTTGTATTTGACAACAGTGACATTTGGGTAAAGAGTACAGTAATCACAGTACAAAGGCCCTTGTTTGGGATGAGCATGGTGGGTTGCAGGAGGCCGAAGGGCTAGATTAAAGTGAATAAAGATAGGACAGAAGGAGGTGAAGTCAGAGGAGAAATGAAGATTCAACCTCATTAAGCCTTATAGGTTAGGGTAATAATGGGAATTTACTCAGGCAAGGTGGGAGCTATTGGAATGTTTTGAGCCAGAGGTGTGATTAAAAACGACTCCTATGTTAACAGGATCACAGATGATATGTTGAGCTTAGACATAGTTAAGGGAAGAGCAGAAGCAGGAAGGTCTGCCTTCCATTCATTTGTTTATTCATTCATTCATAGAGTCAACATATATCCAACATTTAAATGTTTCTCTCTAGAAAAAGAAGAGGAATTTCCTGGGATTCTGTTCATTCACAAAATTTTAATCTTTTTTGTAAAAGCTATAGAAAAGTCCTCTTTTTTCTCTTCCCTTGTTTTTTTTAACAAAAAGTATTTGAATTCCATGAGTAAACCAAGTCCCCAAAAAGATGTCTTTATTTATAATAAATGGAGAATTTTCTATTTACATTAAGTCTAACACATTCAGGTCTGGTAGGTCAGAGTGACTGATCTGGAGAAATAAAATAGTAAGGAAACAAACAAAAACAAAACAAACAAACAAAAAAACCTCCAAACTACTAGTGTTTCATTGATAATTATAAGAGGTGGTTCTCTTTGGAGAGGAAGAACACTGGAATTATTCATCACATACTACATTTTTATAAATACGTGTACAATAAGACTAGCATGTTATTTATATATGATTTCTTAGAATTTTGGCAATATAGGCCGCAGTGATACCTGATCCAAAAAACAATGAGTGGATTCAGGAAGCAATAAGTAGGTTCAGTGAGCAGGTTATCAGAAATTACTCCAAAGATATTTGGATGACTTTCAAAGTTAATTAATGAAAAAATTGTTATATATGTACTTTATGAGCTACAAAAAAATCTAGCTATGTTCCATTTCATAGACTCATTTCTGTTCAGCACTCTGTTTCATCTGTTACAGACCATAGGACTGATTATGTTGTTTTTACATGCTCTTGTTTACATTGAGTATTAAAATAATCTTTTGCTTTGTTGAATAAAAATAATATGTAGAAATCTCTATATATAGTTTTTACTTCACTTAATATTAAGATTCCAAATACCACATGTTACTTTGACTTGAAGATGCCCTTTTATGAGCTGCTCTGTATTTTTGACAATTCTTCAACTTAATCTTACTGGTAACTGCCACCCTGTATCTAATATGCTGCTTTGGGAAGACATAAAAGCATTACTAAAAGCACTATTGGGAGCAATTTGCCAAAACCCTTAGAGGCATAATGGATTTTGCTAATAGATACTTTCTGGAGCTACATTTTATAATTACTAGATACAAGTTGATTCTATTTTCTTCCCTGAGTTGTATGGATATTCATATGTGAAGTACTAAAATTATGTTAAAATTCAGTTTACCAAATATTAGTGAAATTTATTTGCTAACATAATAATGGGAAGGGTTGAAACTCTTTTAAAAGAAATGAATTCTTGATTTCCTTTGATGTAAATTTCCACAAGGGCAATATTTCTGATATTTGCATTGCACTCATAAAGCACTACAGGAAGGTGACTTGTTTTATGAACTATATTTCTTTATGCTTTTTGAAATATTCATTGTTCCCAGTGGTTGAACTTATTCTCTGGTTTTATAATCTTTTCTCCAATGCCTAATTTTTACCTCAGTCTTTTGTATCTCAAGAAATGGCACTGCCTTCACCCACATGTTCAAGCAAGAAACGTGGACATTGTCTTCATTTCTTTCATTTCCTTTACCTACCCTCATCTCCCTCAAATCAACTCATCACTGAAGTGTGCCTATTTCATGTTGTGATTTTTTTAGATTTTATTTATTTATTTTGTGAGAGAGAGGAAGAGAGAGAGAGCATGGGGGGCGCAGAAAGAGAAGCAGACCCCCCACACATTCTGAACAAGAAGCCTGATGTGGGACTCCATACAGTACTTGATCCCATGACCATGGGATCATAACCTGAGCTGAAGGTAGCTGCTTAACCAACTGAGCCATCCAGGCACCCCTGTCCACTTTCACTACTACACACTTCCGTGAACTGCATCCTCTCTTAGCTGGACTCCGTCACGAAAGTGTTAGGCATTGCAGTCTAATTGGTTTTCCTTCTTCCTCCATCTACCAATCCAAGAAAACAAACGAAACCAAACAAAATAAACTCCACGGAAGAATCTTTTGTCTACGCATTAACACTGGAACAGAAGGGTTAACCTAAATAAGATCATTGTTCTGACCTGCATAACACTAGTACATTCTCATTTGAAGCTTAATTTTTAATTTTATTTAGAGCTTCCTTTCAGTGCTCTTAACGTAGAACTTTTTGATGTTCTCAATCTCATTTGCATTAAGTACCAATTATGCCACATAATATCAATTTAAGACATAAAGTAAAAACAGCTCTAGTCGGGATGAGCTGTAGATGAAACAGTGCCCAGAGATCAGATGGAGTTCTGGGAATAAGTAACTTCCATTTTAATGTTCAGAAAAGGATCCATTTGCTTCCATATCCTGATTTTTTCAAAATTATTTTAATTAACATATAATGTATTATTTGCCCCAGGGATACAGTTCTGTGAATCATCAGGCTTACACATTCACAGCACTCACCATAGCCCATACCCTCCCCAATGTCCATAACCCAACCACCCTATCTCTAATCCCCACCCCCCAGCAATCCTCAGTTTGTTTTGTGAGATTGAGTCTCTTATGGTTTATCTCCCTCCTGATCCCATCTTGTTTCATTTTGTCCTTTTCTACCATACCCAACCCCCTGCCCTACCTCTCAGATTACTCATATCAGAGAGATCATATGATAATTGTCTTTCTCTGATTGATTTATTTCGTTCAGCATAATATCCTCTAGCTCCATCCATGTCATTGGAAATGGCAAGATTTCATTTCTTTAGATGGCTGCATAGTATTCCATCATATATATATATATATATATATATATATATATATATGTATATATATATATATATATACATATATATATATATATATATATATATATGTATATATATATATATATATACATATATATATATATATATATATATATATGCCAAATCTTCCTTACCCATTCATCTGTTGATGGACATCTAGGTTCTTTCCATAGTTTGGCTATTGTGGACATTGCTGCTATAAACATTTGGGTGCATATGTCCCTTCAGATCACTACATTTGTATCCTTAGGGTAAATAACCAGCATTACAATTGCTGGGTCGTAGGTTAGCTCTATTTTCAACTTTTTGAGGAACCTCCATGCTGTTTTCCAGAGTGGTTGCACCAGTTTGCATTCTCACCAACAGTGTAGGAGGGTTCCCCTTTCTCTGCATCCTCACCAGCATCTGTCATTTCCTGACTTGTTAATTTTAGCCATTCTGACTGGTGTGAGATGGTATCTCATTGTGGTTTTGATTTGTATTTCCCTGATGCCAAGTGATGTGGAGCACTTTTTCATGTGTCTGTTGGCCACCTGAATGTCTTTGCTGAAATGTCTGTTCCTGTCTTCTGTCCATTTCTTGATGGGATTGTTTGTTCTTTGGGTGTTGAGTTTGAGAAGTTCTTTATAGATTTTGGATACTAGTCCTTTATCTGATATGTCATTTGCAAATGTCTTCTCCCATCCTGTCAGTTGTCTTTTGGTTTGGTTGACTGTTTCCTTTGCAGTGCAAAAGCTTTTGATCTTGATGAAGTCCCAATAGTTCATTTTTGTCCTTGCTTTCCTTGACTTTGGTGATGTTTCTAGGAAGAGGTTGCTGCAGCTGAGGTCAAAGAGGTTGCTGCCTGTGTTCTCCTCAAGGATTTTGATGGATTCCTGTCTCACATTGAGATCTTTCATCAATTTGGAGTGTATTTTTGTGTGTGGTATAAGGAAATGGTCCAGTTTCATTCTTCTGCATGTGACTGTCCAATTTTCCCAAGACCATTTGTTGAAGAGACTGTCTTTTTTTTATTAGACATTCTTTCCTGTTTTGTCAAAGATTAGTTGACCATAGAGTTAAGGGTCTATTTCTGGGCTCTCTATTCTGTTCCATTGATCTATGTGTCTGTTTTTGTGCCAGTACCATGCTGTCTTGATGATGACAGCTTTGTAATAGAGCTTGAAGTCTGGAGTTGTGATGCCACCAACTTTAACTTTGTTTTTCATCATTCCTCTGGCTATTTGGGGTCTTTTCTGGTTTCATATAAATTTTAGGATTAAATTTTCCATCTCTCTGAAAAAAATTGATGGTATTATTTTTTCAAAGATTTTATTTATTCATTTGACAGACAGAGATCACAAGTAGGCAGAGAGGCAGGCAGAGAAAGAGGAAGAGAAACAGGCTCCCTGCTGAGCAGAGAGCCTGACATGGGGCTCAATCCCAAGACCCTGAGATCATGACCTGAGCCAAAGGCAGAGGCTTTAAGCCACTGAGCCACCCAGGCACCCCAATTGATGGTATTTTGATAGGGAGTGCATTAAATGTGTAGATTGCTTTAGGTAGCATAGACATTTTCACAACATTTTTTCTTCCAATCCATGAGCATGGGATGTTTTTCCATTTCTTTGTGTCTTCCTCAATTTCTTTCATGAGTACTGTTTAGTTTTCTGAGTATAGATTCTTTGCCTCTTTGGTTAGGTTTATTCCTAGGTATCTTATGGTTTTGGGTGCAATTGTAAATGGGATTGACTCCTTAATTTCTCTTTCTTCTGTCTTGCTGTCAGTGTATAGAAATGCAACTAATTTCTGTGCATTGATTTTATATCCTGACACTTTACTGAATTCCTTTACAAGTTCTAGCAGTTTTGGAGTGGAGTCTTTGGGTTTTCCACATAAAGTATCCTATCATCTGCAAAGAGTGAGAGTTTGATTTCTTTTTTGCTGCTTTGGATGTCTTTTATTTCTTTCGTAGTCTGACTGCTGAGGCTAGGACTTCTAATACTATATTGAATAGCAGTGGTGATAGTGGACATCCATTCCGTTTTCCTGACCTAAAGGGGAAAGGTCTCAGTCTTTCCCCATTGAGAATGATATTCACTGTGGGTTTTTCATAGATGGCTTTGATGATATTGAGGTATATACCTTCTATCCCTATACTTGTAACTCTATACTTTGAAGAGTTTTGATTAAGAAAGAATGCTGTCCTTTGTCAAATGCTTTTTCAGCATCTATTGAGAGTATCATATAGTTCCTGTTCTCTTTTTTATTAAGGTATTGTATCACATTGAATGATATGTGAATGTTGAACCAACTTTGCAGCCCAGGAATAAATCCCACTTGGTGAATAATCCTTTTATTGTACTGTGTTGGATCCTATTGACTAGTATTTTGGTGAGAATTTTTGTATCCACGTTCATCAAGGATATTGGTCTGTATTCTCCTTTTTAATGGGGTCTTTTGTTTTGGGATCAAAGTAATGGTGGCCTAATTAAATGAGTTTGTAAGTTTTCCTTCCATTGCTAGTTTTTCGAACAGTTTTAGGAGAATAGGTGTTAATTCTTCTTAAATGTTTGGTAGAATTCCCCTGGGAAGCCATCTGGCCTTGGACTCTTGTTTGTTGGGAGATTTTTGATCACTGCTTCAATCTCCTTACTGGATATGGGTCTGTTCAGGTTTTCTATTTCTTCCTTGTTCAGTTTTGGTAGTTTATACATCTCTAGGAATGCATCTGTTTCTTCCAGATTGTCAAATTTGCTGGCATATAGTTGCTCATAATATGTTCTTATCATTGTTTGTATTTCTTTGGTGTTGGTTGTGATCTCTCCTCTTTCACTCATGACTTTATTAATTTGGATCCTTTCTCTTTTCTTTTTTGATAAGTCTGGCCAGGGGTTTATCAATTAATTCTTTCAAATTCTTATTAATTCTTTCAAAGAACAACCTCCTAGTTTCATTGATTTGTTCTACTTTCTATTTCACTGATTTCTGCTTTGATGTTTATGATTTCTCTTCCCTTTCTGGGTTTAGGCTTTCTTTGCTGTTCTTCCTCTAGCTCCTTTAAGTATAGGGTTAGGTTGTGTACTTGAGACCTTTCTTGTTTCTTGGATAGGCTTATATTGCTATATACTATCCTCTCAGGACTGCCTTTACTGTGTCCCACAGATTTTGAACAGTTGTGTTTTCATTTTCATTTGTTTCCATGAATTTTTTCAATTCCTCTTTAATTTCCTGGTTGACCCATTCATTCTTTAGTAAGATGCTTTTTAGCCTCCATGTATTTGACTTTTTCCCAACTTTTCTCATGTGATTGAGTTCTAGCTGCAGAGCATTGTGGTCTGAAAATATGCAGGGGATGATCCCAGTCTTTTGGTACCAGTTGAGACCTGATTTGTGACCCAGAACATTATCTCTTCTGGAGAATGTTCCATGTGCACTAGAGAAGAATGTGTATCCTGTTGCTTTGGGATGATATGTTCTGAATATATCTGTGTTGTCCATCTGGTCCAGTGTGTCATTTAAGGTCTTTATTTCCTTGTTGATCTTTTACTTAGATGATCTGTCCATTTCAGTGAGGGGGGTGTTAAAGTCCCCTACTATTATTATATTATTGCCAATGTGTTTCTTTGATTTTGTTATTAATTGGTTTACATAATTGGCTACTCCCATGTTAGGGGCATAGATATTTAAAATTGTTAGATCTTCTTGTTGGACAGACCCTTTGAGTATGATATAGTGTCCTTCCTTATCTCTTATTATAGTCTTTGGCTTAAAATCCAATTGATCTGATATAAGGATTGCCACCCCAGCTTTCTTTTGATGTCCATTAGCATGGTAAATTGTTTTGCACCCCCTCACTTTAAATCTGGAGGTGTCTTTGGGTCTATAGTGAGTTTCTTGTAGACAGCATATTGATGGGTTTTGTTTTTTTTTAATCCATTCTGATACCCTGTGTCTTTTGATTGGGGGCATTTAGCCCATTTATATTCAGGGTTAATTATTGAGAGATATGAATTTAGTGCCATTGTATTGCCTGTAAGGTGACTGTTAATGTATATTGTCTCTGTTCCTTTTTGGTCTGTTATTTTTAGACTCTCTCTTTGCTTAGAGGGCTGCTTTAAATATTTCCTGTAGGGATGGTTTGGTGTTTGCAAATTCTTTCAGTTTTTGTATGTCCTGGAAGCTTCTTATCTCTCCTTCTATTTTCAATGATAGCCTAGCTGGGTATAGTATTCTTGGCTGTATGTTTTTCTCATTTAGTGCTCTGAAAATAACATGCCAGTTCTTTCTGTCCTGCCAGGTGTCTCTGGATAAGTCTGTTGCCAATCTAATATTTCTACCATTTTATGTTACAGACTTCTTGTCCCGAGCTGCTTTCAGGATTTTCTCTTTGTCACTAAGACTTGTAAGTTTTACTATTGGATGATGGCGTATGAACTTATTTTTATTGATTTTGAGAGGGCCTCCTAGATTTTGATGCTTGTTCTATTTGCCATATTGGGGAAATTCTCTATTATAATTTGTTTCAATATACCTTCTGCTACCCTCTCTCTTTCTTCTTCTCTGGAATCCCAATTATTCTAATATTGTTACATCTTATGGTATCACTTATCTCTTGAATTCTCCTCTCAGTAGCCCAGTAGTTGTCTCTCTTTTTCTCAGCTTCTTTATTCTCCATCCTTTGGTCTTCTGTATCACTAATTCTTCTGCCTCATTTATCCTAGCAGTAAGAGCCTTCATTTTTTATTGCACCTCATTAACAACTTTCTTTTTATTTCAAGTTGGTTGGATTTTAGATCTTTTATTTCTCCAGAAAGTGATTCTCTAATATCTTCCATGCCTTTTCGAGCCCAGCTAACACCTTGATAATCATCATTCTGAACTCTAATTCTGACATATTACCAATGTCAATATTGATTAGGTCCCTAGCCATCAGTACCACCTCTTGTTCTTTTATTTGTGTGTGTGGTGCATTTTTCTGCCTTGTCATTTTATCCAGATAAGAATATATGAGTGAGAGAGTAAAATACTAAAAGGGTGGCAAAGACCCCAGAAAAGTATACGCTAACCAAATCAGAAGAGACCCTAAACCAGGAGGAGAAGAAAGGAGGGAAAAGTAAAACTATAAAATATATATTTTTTATAGTACAAATATATAATAAATAAATAAATATCATATATTTATTATATATATACATACATACGTATGTATACACATACAGACACACACACACACACACACATTAGACTGGTGAATAAAAGAACAGAGGCATCCACTTGATTTGGGGTGTATTCTGGTCTTTTAGAAGAAACTACCTCCCAAAATTTTAAAGCAAGAAAAAACTTATATATATACAAAAATAAGAGTAAACATGATGAAGGGATGGAATATGACTGTAAAGATGAAAATTATAAAAAGATTATAAAAAAGTAATTGATAAGTTGGTAGGAAAAAAGAATAAAAAAGAAAAGAATGTGATCAGACTGGAGCTAGATTTAGGATATATTTTGATCTATTAAGTGAAATTATATCCCACAATTTTAAAGAAAATAAATCCATATGTATACAAAAAATAAGGTCAAATACAATGAAGAGATAAAATATGACTGTAACAATGAAAATTTAAAAAGATTTTTTTAAGTATTAATAAGATAAAATAGTTAAAAAACATTAAAAGAGGAAAGAGAAAAAATTAAAAAAATAGAACAAGAAAAAAATAAAATTAAAAAAAATTAACTTTGTAAGACTAAAGATTCATAGGGAAAAAACCATGAATTTTATGTGTTGCTTTCTCCTAGCTCTGGAGTTCCACTGTTCTAGTTGATCAGTCAACTTGTACTTGGCTGGATGTTCTTTCTGATCTTCTTGGGGAGGTGCCTGTTTCAGTGACTTTCAAGTGTCTTTGCCCAAGGTGGAATTGCACTGCCTTTGCCAGGGGCCGGTCTAAGTATTCTGCTCGGGTTCACTCTTGGGAGCTTTTGTTCCCTGAGTGCTTTCCATACCACTTTGGAGGATGGGAATGAAAATGGCAGCCTCCCAATTTCCAGCCCAGAGGAGCCAAGAGCTCGGGGCCCCACCCTCAGTGCACCCTCAGAGAAGAGCAGTCAATCCCTCCCGTTTCCCTGGTTCTCAGCCACACTCTGTACTCACTTAGCCTGTGACCGAGCATTTCTGTCTCTGGCACTTGGCCTGGTTTGGAGACCACAAACCCAGTAGATTCCTGCTGTGCGCTCTTGCACTGCTCCTCCCAGAGGAGGAAGGAGGGGGTCTCTCCTGTTCTACCACTTGTGGGGTTCCTGCTTAAAGAGCAGTGGCCTGACTGTGCCTTGGATCATGATTTAAGGTAACTCCAAGTTGAGAGCCCCCACCTCAGTTCCATCTCTGTAGCCAGCTTCCCCACTCTCATACTTGGCAGCTCCGCCTCACTCAGACACCCCAGATCTTTCTGTGACCCTGTGGGTCCTGAGATCACACTGTCCCCATGAGGGCTCCACACCCACTTAGCCTCTGGAGCGAGGTCCCTCAGTGGAGCAGACATCTAAAAGTTCTGATTTTGTGCTCAACTGCACCACTTGCCAGGAGCTGGCCCCTTCCCCCATGGTCTATCTTCCCCTCACTTCAGATTCACTTCTTTGCACATCCTACCTTCCTGAAAGTGGTTGATTTTCTGTTCCTAGAATTGCCGCTCTTCTCTTCTATCTCCTGTTAAGTTTGTAGGTGTTCAGGATGGTTTGATAACTATCTAGCTGACTCCTGGGACCTAATGCTATTTCAGGTTCCTACTCCTCTGCCATCTTGCTTCCTCTCCATAGCTTGATTTTTATGACTTTCTTTGGGTTCCTTCTTGCCACCGTATTCAAGTATAAGACTTCTCTAATGTTAATTACTTTCGGTAGCAATGTGGAGGTGTTAATAAGAGAAAAACAGTTGGAAAAAGAATGCACTGAGTAGGAGGAAAATCTACATGGATTACCCGTTAGAGTCTTGAATGCTTAGGAATCAGTAGTCATTGTGTATGGCTGGCACAATGGCTTTGTTTAGGGATGTGGGGAACTGAGCATTTCTGAGTCCTGAATCATAAAGGGAGAGTTTTCTTACTATACTAAAAACTTGGAATTTTGTCTTGAAAGACTATGGGGAGGCATTGAGGGATTTTATTATGTCTACTGTTGATTTTCAAAGTCTGATGGGTTCGATTTTTCTTCAGAGTTTGAAAACAAAACTCTCCAAAGCTCTGCTTGAAAATACAAATCAAATCCAAGAGCTTTAAATCAGTAGAGATGAAACGTGCCTTCAAACTTGTCAAAATTAAATGAGGATGAAGTTTGGTCAAAATAACACTTCCTCAGATTGCTTCTCTCACACCTTCAAAGTAATCGTGGAGTTTTAGGCTGTGATGAATGTGGAGTGAAATGTTTAGTGATTTTCAAACCAAAGGTTAGAAAAAAGAAAGATATTTTCAGAAATAGATAGCTATACTTCCAATTAACTTTCTTGGTCCAGAGTATCTTAATTTATGAATGTAATAGAGTGTGGAAAACTAATTCAAGGATAAGATATATATTTTTATCAAATTTATCACTTAGATTTCTCCTCACTTCCTACATATATCTTCTAAATAGTAAAAGACTTCAGTGAAATTAAATATATTTTAAACTAGGCATTATTTTTAAAATGTCACAAAGATTAGCAGTTAGGGCCATCTATTATATTTACTAAAATTCAAGAGCATCAAAATAAAAAATAACCCAAATCATGCTGAATGGCAAAAAACACTTGATGTTCAAACTTAGAAACTTCACATCAAACATCAAAATTTCTCCAAAATAAAATGTCTCAATTTCTAAAGTAGAACCGAGAATGTTTCTTTAAACCAGAAGAAATTTGAAAAAAGTAACTAACATTCACCTGTGAATGCTCTGAATCTGTCTTCAATTTTTGGAAGGCATTTAAAAATGTATCATAAAAAAGAGGTAAAAATAGCTTTGAGTATTTGAAATTATTGCACTAAAATATGCTGATTGTAGTAAACAAAGAAGTATTAGAATACAGAGGATCCAGATGTGTTTGCATAGTCCAGAGGGCATGAAAAGCAGCTAAACCCCACTTTTGTTCCCTGGCAGCACACACATGGTCCTAGACCTCTCTGCTCTCCATGTGTGAATATCAGACAGGGAACAGGCTAAATAGTTCACAACTATAGCCAGGGTGATTTTCTCAAATGCAGGAAACAGCGGAACCACAATTTCGCATGGCTAAGTATTTGGATCCAAGAAGGAATGAAGAAAGACAGATGATTTTTCTTTTCCTTTTTTACTTTTTTAAAAGGTTTTGTTTATTTGACAGAGAGACAGGAGAGAGAACACACAAGCAGGGGGAGTGGTAGGAACAGGGAAAAGGAGAAGCAGGCTCCCCGCTGAGCAGAGAACCTGGGATCTATCCCAGGACTCTGGGATCATGACCTGAGCTGAAGGCAGATGCTCAGCTGACTGAGCCACACAGGCACCCCGAGACAGATGATTTTTCAACTGTGGAAGAGGTTAAAAGAAATTCCAGAGCTGCTCCAAGATTCACACACTTAGTACAATTATAGAAAATGCTGAGATGCCATGTATGGAAATCAGAGCAACACATTTTTATTCATGTTAAAGAAAATTATGCTAATTATTGGGTATGAGGTTTGCAGGGTGAGTCAGTATACTCTACCAGAAAATACAGACAGGTTTGGATTTGAATCCTGACTCAACTTCTTAGTGGTTTTACATTGACTGGGTGTGATTGCTTAATTTTTATGTTGCTCTCTGTGTTTATCTATAAAATTGGGATTTTATTGCCCTCTTTGCAGGGTGGTTGTAAAAAAACTAAATGAGATAACATATCTCATTAATATAATACTAGAAACATAGTTGGTGCAGAACAAAGTAACAATGCAAATTATAAAGTATAACTAAAGTAAACCAAAGTATAAGTAAAGTATAAAGTAAATTTAAAAATTTCATTGAGTTTATTTTTATTTTATTTTATTTTATTTTATTTTATTTTATTTTATTTTTTCAGTGTTCCAAGATTCATTGTTTATGCACCACACCCAGTGTTCCATGCAATACGTGTCCTCCTTAGACTTTATGTTGTATATTTAAAGCTTAGACTTTATGTTGTATATATAAACATTCATGTATATGATACACATTTCTGTATAAGATTCTGTTACTTAAAGCTTTCTCTTTATGTGTCCTGAATTTTTTAAGTTCCTGGGAGATCTTATAAAGTGGAGTGCCACTCAGAATGACTTCATGAAAATTTATTTAATAAGGGGAAGAAGCACCAGATGGTTGTATTAGTTATTGTACTACATTATTTTAGAAATGTATCAGTCTCCATTCAAAACTGAATGGGATAGAAAACCTGAATGTGTGAGAAAAAATAATTTTACTTAAAGTGCAGAAGACTAAGTTTTCAATCCTCTATCAATCAACTATGTAAAAGAAAACACATGACATATTTGAGACTGAGTTTTATCTGAACTATGAGAATGATTTAGATGAGTATTTTCCAACTCTTTTATTCTGGTATGTATAATTTTCCCTTTGCTTTATTTGATTCTTTTTATTTTTTACCATCTAATCTCTGGATTTATAAATCTATTCTAATGCAAAACACTCTTGTTCAAAAGTACTTTTAATTTTAAAATTAATATTTGCCAAAATTTCTGTGCTTCTTTGAAATTAAATATTTCTATATATAATAAATAAGATAATCATATATACCATATAATGTTAATTAAGAAAAAATAATATGGGCTCAAATATATTAGTATCAAGGCTAAATAGTATACCCTTCACCCACACAGCATATATAAACTTACATTAAAAGATTAATACAAAAAAACTGCTAACCTCATCAGCAATGTTTTAGCATATGCATCGCTGATGCCATTTTATGTCCATCTATTAGTCTATTTTCAGCTTCAGGTAAGTTCTACAGAAGAAGTATTAGATTCAGTGGTTAGAATATCTGACTTCTAATTGTACTTTCACCAGTAACTTCAGAAAAATTATTTCTAACTCCTGTATTCCATTTTTGCCCCTTGAGGTATAATTAACAAAATTGTGAGTATGTAAAGCATACAACATGATAATTTGATATAATCATGAAAGGAGCTCCCATTGAGTTAATTAACACATCTATCACCTCACATATTTACCCCAGTTTTTGGTGAAAATATTTGTTTTACTTTCTTGACAAAATTTTTTTAAAGATTTTATTTATTTATATGAGAGGGACAGAGAACAAGCAGTAATGGGGAGAAAGAAGCAGACTCCTGGCTGAGCAGGGAGGCTGACATGGGGCTGATTCCAGGATCCTGAGATCATGACCTGAGCCAAAGGCAGATGCTTAACCCACTGAGCCACCCAGGAGCCCCTTTCTTAAGGAATTTTAATGATACTAGACAGTGCTAGACAGTGTGATCAAGTATTACATCTTCAGACTTTATTCATCTTAAAGCTGAAAGTTTTGGACATTTTACCATCTTCTCCTTATTTCCCCCACTCCCAAACCCCTGACAACCACTTTTCTACTCTGTTTCTATAAGGTAAACTTTTTTTTTTTTAAGATTCCTCATATACATAATACCTTGCAATATATTCAGATTTAATGATCAAACAAAGAGTTAATAAAACTTGCCCTAGGGGCACCTGGGTGGCTCAGTGGGTTAAAGCAGGGAGCCTGCTTCCTCCTCTCTCTCTGCCGGCCTCTCTGCCTACTTGTGATCTCTGTCAAATAAATAAACAAAATCTTTTTAAAAAAATAAATAAAACTTACCCTAATCATCCTTGTAATTAAGTTTTAAGTTAACAAATTTATTTATGTAGGTTTTAAAGACTTAAAAGTGAAATGATTGTTTTGTTATCAAAGGTATGGCCTAGAGAGTCATATTAAATGTGTATGAAATTTTCCTCTACTTCACAGCTGAAATCCCTTGATAAGTTACTTAACATCTCTGAACTGAGGCCATCATGAGCAAAGTGGAGGTAGTAACACATAACCTGGAGCTTTCATATGAAGTTAAAGTGAAACATTATATCCCAAAATAACTACTAGGGTGTCTGGCCCTTAAATTTTTCCTCAGTAAATTATAATTTCCCTTTCTACTGAACTTCACATTATATTTGATATAATTAGTTATGACACATCTTAACAAAAGTAAAAGACAAAACATAAATTATACAATTTTTAATAAATCAAAACATACCATAAACATTCCCAATTCGATGAGTAAATGAAAGTAAATGAAAGAGACAAGCCTATAGAAAACAGTCAATCTAAGGAACAAGAAATGGGAATGGCCAATAAATGGAGTGATTTTCAGTTTTTCTCACTTGAACATCCAACATATAACACTGATCTACCTCTTCATATCCATTGTAGCAAACATTGTCAGTTTAGGTAATTATAAGGGAGAAGGAGAGAGGGAATCTGCAGCAGACTCCCTGCTGAGCATGGAGCATGATGTGCGGCTCTATCTCAGAACCCTGAGGTCATGACCTAAGCCAAAATTGAGAGTTGGACACTTAACTGACTGAGCCACCCAGGTGTCCCAATTTGGATAATTACTTTTATCATGACTGAGTATGAACAGAAATTCTCATACACTTCAAATGTATTTTGGGTGATAAATTTTATTGCCAAGTAAGATTGAATGTGTATACCCTCCTATTCAATAATTCCATTAATAGATTTATAGCTGGAGAATTTCTATTAAATGTGTAAACTAAGACTGTACTAAGATGAAGTGAAAAGAATTAGATAGGAAAAACCCTAATTCTGTCTCAGTAGAGGAATGGGTAAATAAGCCTTGATTTCTTTCATATGTTGATTATTAAAAAACAGTATAAAATAATGAACTGTATTTATGTGTATCCACAAGAAAAGAAACTCAAAAGCATAATATAAGCTTAAAAATTCAGTTACAAAATTTATATTTAGTACAACAGTTTGAACTTCCAAGCAATTTCATGCATTTTAAATTGCCATTGATACTTTCCTAAAATGTAAAAGCATGGTAGAAAAGATTTACATCAACTTGAGAATCATGCATACTTCTAGGGATGGAGCTAAAGACATGGAATGGTTGATGGCTCTTTTGGTTGAGCATCTGCCTTCTGCCCTGATCATGATCCCAGAGTCCTGGGATTGAGTCCCACATCAGGCTCCCGGCTCAGTAGGGAGTCTGCTTCTCCCTCTGTCTGCCTCTCCTGCTGCTTGTGCTCTCTCTCTGACAAAGAAATAAATAACATCTTTAAAAAAAATAAAGAAAGAAATGGAATGGTGTAGGCTTATACTGGAATCAATTATATACATATATATATATATATGTCTAAAAAATTAAGTTACAAATGATATGTCTATAAAGTATAAAATTTTGGTTTTTTGTTTCTTGGTTTTTGTTTGTTTATTTTAGCTAAGTACTATGTATTCAAAGGGGTGAGAAGATAGAGTACAGCACCCCTAGAAACAGGATGGAAGAAAGAAAGGAGTACAATCGGCCTCCTGCTCAGCACCTACTCTGGATGCCCCCCAAACTCCCTGGGCCATCTTGTTGATGGTCATCTTGAAGAAGCAATCAGTCTATCATAGGCACCTATTTTCTCCAAAACCTCAAAACAGCACATGAAAGTCTTTTGATTTAGAAATTCACTCAGGTACCTGTGCTTAAACATCTGGTTCTGATTTAAGATATCATAGATGAAGAATCAGCAAAGGTAAGCTTTTCCCTTGAAAGCCATGAGAATTTTACCAGAAAAAGGGAGAATGTTCACTTGTCGTGGTAGCTTTTCTAAGTACTGGCTATCTATATCTATATCTATCTATCTATCTATCTATCTATCTAAAGATATAATATATAGAAAGTAGAATAGTAATGTTTAGTCTGCATGCCTCTGTGGGTATTAGTATATGCTACAATTCTTCATGTAACTGCCAATACATTCTGATTTATTTGGTTTAAATACACTCAGTAATCTATGCTGTGTTTTTAATGTTTAATGAACAACCAAGCTCTTGAAGGTTCAGGAAGTTGATGGGCTCCAATCTGAGCAACACTGGTTTATGATAGTGAATTTCAGACTTAAATTACCAGGCATGATTTTTTTTATGTGTGATTCTTAAAATATTTTATTTTAGCTGAATAGAAATTTTTTCAGGTTTAGTCTAATTTATTTTGTATGTTCTGATAAATTGCCTCCTCTTTAAAACCTTACAAAAAACCTGTATTTTTTATCATTTTTTTTATCATCATAAGTCTGCTCTTTAATCCCCAAATCCTATGTCCTTCATTCCCCCCCATCAACCTCCCCTCTGGTAACCATCAGTTTATTCTCTGTAGTTAAAAGTCTGTTTCTTGACTTGTCTCTCTCTCTCTTCATCTTTTTTTTCCTTTGTTCATTTGCTTTGTTTCTTAAATTCCACATATGAGTGAAATCATACAGTATTTTTCTTTTTCTGACTGCTTATTTCACTTAGCATAATACTCCATCTACATCATTACAAAAGGCAAGATTTCATTCTTTTTATGACTGAATAATATTTTATTATATGTATATATATTTTGTTATATAAATATTTAATATGTAATTATATATAATATTTACATATGATATTGCATGCATATACATTCTATAAACATATCCTATATACATATAGAATATATTGTTTCTATTTCAATTATATATAATTATATATTTCAGTATTTCATTTTATATATATATATCTCACCTCTGCTTTACCCATTCATTTATAATGGACACTTGAGTTGCTTCCATCATTTGGCTATTGTAAATAATGCTGCAGTAAACGTACAGGTGCATACATCCCTTTGAATTAGGGGTTTTTTTTTTGTAACTTTTAAAAAAGCTCTTATTTATTTATTTGACACAGAGATAGACAGCAAGAAAGGGAACACGAGAAGGGGAAGTGGGAGAGGGAAAAGCAGGCTTCCCGCTAAGCAGGGAGCCCAACACGGTACTCAGTCCCAGGACCCTGGGATCATGACCTTCACCTAAGGCAGACACTTAACAACTGAGCCACCCAGGTGCCCCAGTTTTTTTGTAATTTTTTGGGTATTTACCCAGTAGGGCAATTTCTGAATCATAGAGTAGGGTTTTGTTTGTTTGGTTGGTTTGGTTTTTAATTCTTTGAGGAATCTCCATGCTGTTTTGCACAATGGCTGCACCAATTTGCATTCCCACCAACAGGGCACAAAGGTCCCTATTTCTTCACATCCTTATCAATACTTGTTGTTTCTTGTGTTTTTTATTTTATCCATTCTAATAGGTGTGAGGTGATACCTCATGGATGATAGTTTTGATTTTCATTTCCCTGATGATGAGCATCTTTTCATGCGTGGCCATCTGTATGTCTTCTTTGGAGAAATGTCTGTTCATGTCTTCTCCCCATTTTTAAGTTGGATTATTTGTTTTTGGTATATTGACTATTGAGTTATATCAGTTCTTTATATGTTTTGGGTACTGACCTTTTATTGGATATGTAATTTGCAAATATCTCCTTAAATTCAGTAGGTTTTCTTTTAGCTTTGTTGATTGTTTCCTTCACGGTGTGGAAGCTTTTTATCTTGATGAAGTCCCAATAGTTTATTTTTACTTTTGTTTCCCTTGCCTCAGGACACATATCTGGTAAGAGGTTGCTACAGCCGATGTCAGAGAGACTATTGCCTGTGCTCTTTTCAGAGATTTTTATGGTTTCATGTCTGACATTTAGGTCTTTAATCCATTTGAATTTCTTTTTGTTTATGGTAAAAGAAAGCAATCCAGTTTACTTCTTTTACATGTAGCTGTCCAGTTTTCCCAATACTGTTTATTGAAGAGATTGTCTTTCCCATTGCATAGTCATACCTCCTTTGTTAAATATTAATTGGCCATATACTTGTTGCATTTATTTCTGGATTTTCTGTTCTGTTCCATTGTTCTGTATGTCTGTTTTTTGTGCCAGTATCATACTGCTTTAGTTACTGTTGTTTTATAATATAACTTGAAATCTGGAATTGTGATACCTCCAGTTTTGTTTTTCTTTTTCAAGATTGCTTTGGCTACTTGGGGTCTTTTGTGGTTCCATACAAACTTTAGGATTGTTTGTTCTAGTTTTGTGAAAAATGCTATTAGTATTTTGATAGAGATTGCATTAAATATGTAGATTGCTTTGGGTAGTGATAAATGAATTCAGTAAGGTAGCAGGATATAAAATCAGTTGTACAGAAATCTGTAGCATTCTTATACACTAATAATGAAGCAGCAGAAAGTGAAACTAAGAAAACAACCCCATTTACAATTGCACCAAAAACAATAAAGTATCTAGGAATAAACTTATACAAGAGGTGAAATACCTGTACTCTGGAAAGTATAAAACACTGATGAAAGAAATTCAAGATGACACAAAGAATTGGAAAGACATGTCATACTCATGGGTAGGATGAATAAAAATTGTTAATATGTCTATAAGGTTGTCTGTACTTTTAATAAGAACTTTAGCTACCATTTATTTGAAGTTGCTAGGACACATCTAGTATGAAATCTCTATTCTGACTCTTGGAGTCTATATAACCAAAAAGAACTTCTATTTCATCATTTGTAAAATTGGTGTGGCAACATTGCTGACTTTAAAAGATGTTGTGGGGATTAAATCAGAATATATAAAACCACAGGACTATGCTCAGCAGGTGGTACAAATGCTCTCTACTATTATTAGCAACTTCATCAAAATCATCATTATTACCATCAGGCCATTAAACAACTTAGAAGTAGTTGCCATCTTTCTGGTCATTAGCTTTTAAGATAATAGTTATTTGCATGGTTTTGAATATCTTCTACAATTTGACTGCATTTTCCCATGCACTAAGTTGATCTCACCTTACTATATCTTAAATCAGTTATGTTCTTAACCTGACCACCCCTTTTCGTTGTTTATCATCCTCACTCTCAATGTCCTTTACTTCTCATTCACTGCTTTTAATCCTGCCCATCCATCATCCAAAGCTTGCCTCTGATCTTATCTTGTCTACAGGTAGATCAAATTAATTGAAATTTTCTCAGTCAATAATTATATTGTCTATATCAGGTAATTTAGTGGTCATTGTATTCTCATACTGCTCACTGATGTTTCATAGTCACATCTTCAGCAGAAGGTTATGGGTTGAGTCTGTGATGTCTTTCATCACTCTCACAGAGCTCCATAGAATCATGAATGAGCAGCAGATATTTAAAACATTGCAATTGTAGTAATTCCCTATATTTTTTCCAAAATCTGATTTTTGCTAATTGCTCTGATTGTGGCTATCACAATTCAAGCCTTGTGTTGTAACTCACGATTTTAAAGAAAATTTATTTCACTTAATTTACTCATCTTGCATGTGGTACCAGTCTATCTTTTTCTAAGGTAAACAATCCCAGAAGAAAAATTTTAAAGACCTTTTAATTATTATAAACTCCCTTTAAATTTGTATAATAACAATTGTTAACATTATTAGGTGTGGTCAAATAGGACAATAGAATAAGAACAGTTATTCCTTAAGTTGTAACAGTTATTCCTTAAGAAAACAGAGCTGCTATTGCTTATATTCTTTTTGCTTTAATTAGGCCAATTTTTCTTAGACATACGAAGACTATTAAAGAGGAAAAAAAGTCAAGTACTTCTGACAAGAGAACAAGTTAAAATAAAGTGTCCCAGAAGGTTACACCACAGCCCCACTTCTTCTGGGGATAACAGATTTCTACACTGTAGTACTGAAGCTACAGTGAGCCACTGGGAATTAGATATCTTTTAAAACAATCTCAAGCTATTTGAGATTGTTCTGGTCAAAGCCTCCATCACTCATAGGATGATAATTTAGTTTAGAGAAAAAAAAAGAAAGAAAAAATCATATCAGATTATAATTTATAACACAGCTTAAAATATGAAGCCCGATAGCTATTTTAAGTTTAAAACATGTTTTAATAATTACCCTGTGAATTTTAGGAGCCATCAAATATTACTAAAACTTTTGTTCTCTTTGAGGTTTTTTAGAGGCTCATGGTTAAATTATAAAAATTTAAAATACTCCTTTTATCAATGCCTAATAGTGAAGCCATAATTCTAAAATTATATTTAATTTATAATAGATATATTTTTATACATTTTTTAAGTCTTCTTTACCCATGCAAATATTTTTAGTCTTTTCTAAGTCTCATCAGCAGTTCCTCTAAAGCATTGTCAGGAAGAAGATTTAGGATATACCCAGTACTTTCTTTCATTGCATTATTGGAAACCAAGTAATTAAATTGTGACTATGTGTTCAAAAGAATAGCTTTCCTAGAATGGCTCATAGAAGGGAGGTAAATGACAAGTAAAACCTGTTAAGGTGTTTCCAGATAACATAGTCCATGAAACACCATGTAATAGAAATCTGATCAACAAACTCATCTGCGTTCTAACTATAGGGTTTAAAATTTAGATAATATTTCTACCTCCTAACTTATAATCTATATTTGTTCATTTTTCTATTTGTCAACCCTTTATTGATGAGATGGAATATAAAATTATTAAGATGGAACATGAAATGATTAAGTTGCAGCTTATACTTTCAAGAGGTTCATAGTTTATCATAGAGAGAAGGAGGGAGAGGCATTACAAACACAATTTTAAGTAGAGCTGAACTCAATTTATGCTTTGAATTTCTATTCCACCAGGAAAGAAAAATATCATCTTGGTCATTTTTGTGCTGTCTTACCTCCTTTCCCTGGAGTTGTAACTAAATCCTAGGAGCACATGTCCATCCAAGGTGATGCATGTGTTGGGGTAGGGGATGATCTTTTCCCCTTAGGTATTCATTGACACATGTAAACTGTCAATGACCCCATACTACATGTGCAAGCTTTCACTCAACCTTTCCTTCTCCTGCACTATTATTGTCTCGCCAGGTCTCTAACCAGGCAGGTAAGAATGGAAACTCCTTTGTTCTCCGACTCCATATCTCTAATGTGTCTCCAGAAATCCAACTAGGGAAGCGCAATGCAATGATCCATCTAATTCTCTCTTTTTATCACTTTTTTTCTAGTCATCATGATTTTTTCTCAAAGACAATTGCCCTGTCCCAGTGTTTTTTGTTTTTGTTTTTGTTTTTGCTTCAAATAGAACCAGTATAATCTCCATAATAGGTATAAACTATTGGAGATATAAACCCAGAAATCAACAGATACTTTCTCTTTTTTTTTTTGTCTTGCCCTTCTCCCCTTAGAAGGAAGCCCGAAGTACTGTCTTCTTTTTCAAGGATGGGATACCATAGGCTGTGTATAGAAATAAAGAAAAAAATTTCAAATACTCTGATACCACCACTTAATTAATGTCTAAAGAAGAAATAATGCTGGAGGATCATTACGTAAATATTAAAGAGATAATAAGGGCTAATGAAACGGGCTGATTTTTCCTGGCATTTGAAGGAAAAATATGTCTGCATTGGAGCCAGTTTTGTTCAAGGTAAATGTTGCTAGCATTGTTTTGCAAAACCCACTATTACATGTCTTCATTCATGTTCTACTCATACATTTTTGTCTGGCTTATATTCATGCTAGTGTCATTTGATGTTGATACATTTAGACTAATAAGCCCTATAAAAACAAAAAATCATTGTACATTTTCAATTATAGCTACATATACTTCTGAAAAGCAACTCATGATTGACAGTTTATTGCGCAAAAAATCTTCTGGGCCACAATTCTATAATAGAAATTAATTTGGGGTTATTTATATCAGAGAAACATATAACAAAATAACTAGATATAGTAACTTCACATCTAAAACATTTCTTGGCCTTTAAAATCTAAGAAATGATCTATGTATCATCATAATTTTATCTTACAGTAGTGAAATTCATAGTATATAAAACATATCTTCTCATTACACATCTGTGTTTTTAGATGGCACAGAATAAGCAAACACAGCTTCTCCCATTTGATTCTCATAGTAATCTAATGAGGTAGGCGTTTCCTTCCCCAAGTTACAGGCCAGGAAACAGCTTGAGAGGCAAGATGGTCATTGGTCAGGGTCACAAGACCTGCACATCTCGCAGACTCAGAATTCTGAGAGTCAGAATCTGGCACATTCTATTCTGATTCCTTTTGCTGTTATCTTAACACTATCCTTCTTGTTTCCATGTAAAATAATTTCATATCTTTTAAATATAAATAGAAAACCACATAAGAACATTCATATTAGGTTTGGCAGTTCTTTGGCTCTTGGAATTTCAATCCAAATCTTTGTCACACACGGATAGCTCAGATCAGTGATTGCCAAGAAGATTTCATAGCCTTGGTTACTTTCTTTAATAAATATATTTTCCTATGTGACTTTCAACATCTGGAAGGAACTCAAAAAGACTATTCATAAGAATAATGAGCATGCTTGAAGAATAGGGCAGGCAAAACAGAGTATCTCGTGCCCTGGAGTAGGGAAGTAAGACAACGGAAGTCACTTGGTCAACTGCATAATTATTTTAATCAGGAAACTCGCTGTTTGACTCTAAATTTTCTAGCTTTACAAAATATGATGAAATAATCTCTAACTTTCAATCTTATCTTCTAAAAGCAAAGGACCATTTTGATAATTTTTACATCTTTTTTTTCTAATAAATGTGCTGGATGTGCAAGAAATATAAATCTGTTGCTTTTGACACATGATTTCATTCATCTTTGCAATTAACATACTAATGATTATCTCCCATTTATGGCCATTTATTAATGTAATGATCTTCTAAAAACAATAAAGATTAAAGACAATTTAATTAGAAAAATAAATTAGTAAACTGATGTCACTAAATTTTTTACTCCTCAACTATTAAATCAAAATGTACTCTAAACAGTTTTATGTCTCTAGAAATAGGATTATCCACTATAAAGTAAAAGAATGACAGCATTTCAGACTTTGTAAATTAAATTGTGTAATTCATACATTTTCTAAGAATCTGAATGACTTTCAAATGAGCCAGCTACTTTATGTCTCTAATCCTTCTTAGAAAATAAATGGAAGAAATATGCTGATTCTTCTCTTTACATTAATACTTCCACACAAGAGCCTTTTAAATATATGCTCCAATCATTTTATTTCTTTAATTGGATTGCCTTATTTCCCAGTTCCCTCAGAATCACAATGTGGCAAAAAGTATCCAAAATGACCTTTCTTTTCAGAGGTATCATTAAAGTTTCAAATCATACAGCAACTCAGAATCATTGTTGTATGAATTCACTGATGTAAAAAAAATTATACTAATAAAGCGTTTGTTGATAAGGATGTGCTTATAGAATCTGTGAAGAGCAGCTGAAGAAAATTCACTCATTCTACTTATCACTAAAATACAATATTGTTTAGGGCTGATTTGCATTTGTCAATTTTCATTCTGTCTATATATAATGAAATTATTCAGGTATAAAAAGGTAGAAGCAGTCATGTACTCTTTCATTAAGCTTCCACAGAAATATATCAAATAAAATATCCATGAAACAGACAAAGATTAATTCTTTGTGTAAAGAGTGAAATTTTAGGTAAAAATTATTATTTTGATCTGTATGTCATAAAGAGCAGGCCTCTGCTCAAAATTGTAACTTTAGGTCAGTTTGTCATCTGCACATGAGAAAGGATTATGTGTAGGAGATCTTTAGTAAGAGGATTGCTTGGCTGTTTTCATATCAACCCAAAATGTCCTTTAATGTGACAGGTTATATTAATGTCAGCTTTGGAAGAGCAAAGATTCAAAGCAGAGGACCTGTCTACTTATTTCTTTGGATTTTAAGTAACCACAAACAACATATAATCCTAAAAAGCAGACTTTCTGAAATGTGAATATTAAGAGGAAAAAATGAAAAGGTCTAAAGCAGGTGTATCACTTTAGTTATGTAAGAAGACAATATCTTAGCACTTTGACATTTTTAAAATGATATGCAAATTTAGGCATTATAATTATTAAAATTTGGAATGATTAAAATTGGAATTTCTATGTATTTTCATGTAAGCAACTCTTTTTCCCGTGCTACTTTCGTTGTGTAGGTGCTACTGGATGAAATGATAGGCATTGGAAGGCAAATTTTTAACCCATTGGTTATATATATTTATGTTATACTTGTCCCAGATTTGAGAGTTCTGAATATAAATCTTAATGTTATGGACTGAATTGTGTTCCCCTCAAATTATATATGTTGAAGCTCTAACCTTCAATGTGATGGTATTTAGAGGTGGAGCCTTTAAGAGATGATCAGGTTCAGATGAGGTCATGTGGGTGGAGCCCTCATGATGGATTAGCTAGCACTCATATAAGAAGAGGAAGAGACACCAAATCGCTCTTTCTCTTCCATCTGAGGATATAATAAGAAAGCATGGTCTGAAAGCCAGGGAGAGAGTTTTCAATAGAACATGACCATTCTGGCACCCTAGTATTGGACTGCCTTGCCTTTAGAACTGTGAGAAAGTAAATTTCTGTTTTTAAGTTGCCAGTCTATGGAATTTTTTTATGGTAGCCCAAACTGGCTTATACACTCCTACAATTTGATTAATAGAGATGAAAGTCCCATATAACTTAATTTTAGTGGTTTAAAAGCATTGAAAATGAACTAGTTTCTTTAAAAGCTATATTAATCACTAAAAACATTAAAATACTTTATATCTATATAAAGTAAATGCATTAAACCCCAGGGAAACATGAAGTTTATTAAGCCAGTACATGAAATTTGATTATTTTTATTACAGAATATACAATACACTGTATATAATTTTAAAAGAGATGATACTTTTACAGTTGAATCATATTTTTGGAGAAGAATTTAAATAGTACTTTATATGTCTAGGTAAAATATCTTTGGAATAAAGAGAATTGAAAGAAAACTAATACTTATGATATTATAGAAAAATTCCTACAGGCTAAATCATGAATTGTAACTTTTTAAAAAGAAATTTGCAAAAAAAATTATAGATATTTAAATTTCATTTTATGCTTCTTTATATTAATTATGTTCTTGTGTTTGAAATGAGTCACTAGGCACAGTGACAGAAAGCCTTTAACTTGCCATTCTATATAGGCCAATTATTTTAAACATTTTTTTTTAGATTTTTATTTATTTGTTTGAGAGAGAGAGTGCACGAGAAGGGGGAGGACCAGAGGGAGAAGCAGACTCTCTGCCAAGCAGGGAGCCCAATGTGGGACTTGATCCCAGGACTCCAGGATCATGACCTGAGCTGATAGCAGACGCTTAACCAGCTGAGCCACCCAGGCACCCCTAGGCCAATTATTTTATTTTATTTTATTTTATTTTTTTTTTAAGATTTTATTTATTTATTTGACAGACAGAGATCACAAGTAGGCAGAGAGGCAGGCAGAGAGAGAGGAAGGGAAGCAGGCTCCCTGCTGAGCAGAGAGCCCGATGCGGGGCTCGATCCCAGGACCCTGGGATCATGACCTGAGCCGAAGGCAGCGGCTTTAACCCACTGAGCCACCCAGGCGCCCCTAGGCCAATTATTTTAAATTAATAAATGGAATAAGGGACACATATACCTGTTTCACTGTAAAATAGCAGTTCCACATACTGAATGCCTCTTTTTAATCTGGAATTTTACATACTCAACTACCTAATACCCATGCTTCTCCCAGCCTGCCTCCTAGACATTTCAATTTTTCAAGTCTTCTTAAAAGTTGTGAGTGAAAATGTTTTCAAACTTCTGACATATATACAAAAATTCACATATGCAATTATTATCTATGGGTTTATAATAATTTAATTCATATAATTATATCCATAAAGTGAGGAAAAAACATTCTAAAACAGGATGGAACTGACTAGAGCTGCAACATTAAAAAGAAACATTTTATTTGGTTTTCAGGAAGTATCTTGGCTGATAGCAACACTCACAGAGCATTTGGGAACATTTTTTTGTCCAGAGTTAGATTGGAACTGAACTTACTGTCTTCATTGAATTGGGTGTCCTCACTGTGACCTGTACCACAAGAGTTTGCTCAATGTTCTTATACTTTTTACTCCTTTTTCTTTATTTCTTCTTTCCCCTTACATATGATCATCCTTACCTAGGAAACAAAATAATATGCCCTATAATGTTGTAGAGCTTACAATAATTTTTTTAGAATAAGTGAATAAATGAATGAATCAGAGTTGTGGGCTATTCCAATTTACCATAATCTATTCTAAGTCCTCTCTTCAGGCACAGTTTTTCCTCCCTTTAACCTGTTCCTCCCACTGTACTCTGAGACGTTCTTTGCTGTTTCATCAGATAATAAAGAAGTTCTCTCATCCTGATATATCCCTCCCATACCCTTTATCCAGATACATTTTGTATAAAATGTCAGTTAGTACTCTCAGGAAAGCATTAGTGAACTCTAAAGAATTAGTTTACTTTTCCCTAATTCCATGCATTCATATCATACCATTTACCTCCTTTACATTACATTTGCACAGTTAAATAAACAAGTGGCTACTGTCTTAATGTCTGTCTTACTCAACTGTAAACTTCATGAGTACACTACCATGTACTCTGATCACTGTATGTCTCCAGTGCTCAACACAAAATGCATTAAATATCCAAAGACTGAATAGAGAACTCTTTGATGAGTATAGGAGAAAGCTTTTATTACAAGTGAGATGGAACAACTGGGAAAATACAGACATGGTTGTTATATATAGGAATCTTCAGAAAGAGGGTGACTTCATTAGCTTTAAGTAAACAGTGGTGTTATAATAGGGAATTCTAAAGTCAAATGAAAGCTTTGCATCATACCTGATGAAAAGATGTGCCACAGTTGAGGTTTATCTGTGTGTGTGTTAATTACACTTGCGTAGAGCAATCAGAGTTTGCTTGCAACTGGCCACAGATAATTTTTGTGCTGCACATGATGATGTCAAATTCATACTTGTTTGATATTGAAATCAACTACTTAGGGCCCTTTCAAATAACCAAAAGATATGGTCAGATTGATTGTCTTCAGTTCTCTGCTACTAAGTCAGTGATTCATCCATGTTTGTGTCTTCCTCCTCTCTTTTTTGTTTATCACATCACCAATCATTGTGTTTGTTGCATGTAAAATGCATGCAAAGCTATGAGTGTCCACTCTCTACAAGTATCCCGTATTGTTTAAAATTGTTTCTCAGTATATTTTTTTGCAGTTTTTGCCCTGTTAAGAATGATTAGGATGATTTTTTTTTCACTGCATTGGTGTTTGCTTTCATTAATAAATCAGTGCAGTCACATATACTCAAACTGACTGTTTGAGAGTGTAATTTTTCTCTGTCTCATGTAGCATACACATTTCCAGCTTAGGAAAACTATAGAATTTGACTGTTACTGTAATTAGAAAGAGAGCATATAACTTTCAACAAGTTTATCTAGATATTCTACTTTTCTATTTCCTGATAATGGGTTCTATTAAAGTTAATTAGCTCACTATAGTCTTATATACTACTGGAAATAAAGGCATATCTTTAAATAAAACAAGAAAATCAGCATCACTAAAGCTTGCAGTTGCAAAGAGAAGTGAGATATGTTGTAAAATCTGAACCCAATTTAAATTGAAATTAGGAACAGGTGATAGCCGCAACAATGCATATCTTTTATAGAGTTTTATTATATGACTAATTAAATTCACAATTTCAGAGTTTACACAAAGAGGCTTAAAGATAAAATATATTTTTAAATTGCATTTAAAGTACTATTTCATAGTAATTTTTAAAGTTAATCATTTCTTTGGAAAGGGGACTTGGCTAAGTTCACTTCCCATTCTGTTATTCTGCAATAACAGAAACTGTCAGGGACCAATCAAGGTCAGAAATTCTTTAACTATATTTACTTGAAATATGAATTTTGATGAATTTAAACATAATTTTAGGAACTTGACTTTTACTTATCTGTCAGTACTTTGCCAACTCTAGAATGTTGCCAGAATATTTCTAATTTTTTATTCTAGCCAGATATCCTGTCAACATTTATTAATAAATTGAGAAAAAGTAATACCATCTATGGTGATTGATGGAAGCTGGTAATACTAATAAGGAAAAATAAATAAAATAACTCTTGAGTTTACTATCCTCTCTGTATCTGGTATATTTCTATATTACCAAGCCCCTAGGGTATAGTTTATGTGTGTCAGATAATAATACATTAATTAATGAAGTATCCACATGGATATGACTCATATCTGCTATCTAACTTTACACTGTAGATTAACAAAATTATAGCTACAACATAGAGATGATCATCTGAAAGCAAGAACTTGTATCTTTATTTACGTTTGTAATGAGATATTAACCTTTAAAAATAAATTTGCCTTTCCTTTTGTCACCTTATGCTATCTTTCTCCTTTTAATTTTCACTATGAAAGATGTTTTTATTTAATTTATCATTAGGGAGAACATAATGTGATTAAGTTGAGAAATCTAGACTGGTAAAATTGTTTGAAAGGAGAGAGTAAATGTAGAGAAAATTATTGCAACCTTTGAATGTTCTTTCTCTTTATTATATTTCCCTCCTTCACATTTTTCTTCTTTTACCTACATTCTTCCTTTTCTCATCTTTTACAGGCATTATCTTCCACAATTTTTAGACTAAGTTGACTTCAGTCTGCATTCAGTCTTCTCTCATTAGTTGTAAGGCCTTAAGAAAATGTGTGAAACCTCTCAAGTTAGTCCCAAAGTAGTGAATTTCTAAAAGTCAAGGATTTGGCATTTGCTAGGTACTCAAGAAATTTTATACCATTCATTCTCTTATTTCTTTAATCTATCATACACTGCAGGTCAAATAGCCCATAATTTTTGTCACGAACACCATTTTTTTTCTTTCTATTTTTTGAATTTTTTTTCAGTGTTCCAAAATTCATTGTTTATGCACCACACCCAGTGTTCCATGCAATACATGCCCTCCACCAGGCTCATCCCACCCACCACCCTCCTCCCCTCTAAAACCCTCAGTTTGTTTCTCAGAGTCCACAGTCTCTCATGGTTTGTCCCCCGCTCCGATTTCCCCCATGAACACCATTCTTACCATAACTCACAAATATAAATTTCTTTTTTATACAAGTTTTTATTTAAATTCCTGTTAGTTAACATACAGTATAGTATTAATTTCAGACACAGAATTTAGTGATTCTTCACTTAACATACAACATCCAGTGTTCATCACAAGTGCCCTCCTTAATACCCATCACCCATGTGACTCATCCCCTGCCCCCCCGCCCCACTCACCTCCCCTCCAGTAATTATCAGTTCATTCTCTATAGTTTAAGAGTCTGTTTCTTGGTTTACCTCTCTCTCTTTTTTTACCTTCTATGTACATTTGCTTAGTTTCTTAGATTCCATATATGAATGAAATCATATGGTATTTGTTCTCTCTGGCTGACTTATTTTGCTTAGCATAATACTCTAGGTCCATCCACGTCATTGCAAATGGCAAGGTTTCATTCTTTTTTATGGTTGAGTAACATGCTATCATATATTTATACTTATTTATATAAATGTATATATACCACTTCTTCTTTATCCATTCATCAGTCAATGAATGGACATTTGGGCTCTTTCCATAATTTGGCTATTGTTGCTAGCCTGAAGAAGGATGTGCTTCCAAGCTCATTCAGGTTGTTTGCATAATTATTTCCCTGTGGCCCTGACTTATTGGCTGTTGACTCAAGGCTTCTCCCAAGTCCTAGAGTCAGTTTGCAACTTCTTGGCATGTTGTAATGTCGGTACAAAGTTTTTATATGGCTAACTGCTTCTTCTAGATGAGAAGAGAATCTCTTTTTCCAGTCTGCTAAAATGGAGTCATAGGTAACAGTCAAATTTAGGGTGTGAAATTCCATTGTCTTTGTCATATTCTATTTGTTTGGAACATGTCACAGGTTCTGCCAATACTGTAGGAGAGGGGATTTACCAATGTATAAAATCCTTGGAGTGTTTCTGCTGCAAGAAGGCAGCTAGAATTTTCAGGGGAGAATACAGAGAAGAGAAAGCTGTACAAAAAGACAATGTACAAAATGAGGGCTGTGGAGAGCTACAGTGGGTTCTTCTGTTGGTTACTATCTGCACATGTGCAGGAAGAAGCTACTTGAGGCCAAGCAAAGAACATGAGGAAAAGGAAAAAGAAATAGAATACAAAAGGAAAAGAGAATATAATTCCCAGACCTCAAACAAATCCAGGAGTAATTTAGGTCCCTATGAGCCAAAGTGAAAACTCTTCCAATAAATGGGGAGAGTACAGAGAAGAGTATTGCCTCAGTAGAAGGGCAAAATTACTTTTAAATTAAAGGCTCCTCTGCTACCCTTTAATAAATCTTAAAAACAAGCCTTGAAAAGATCAACGGCTTCCAAATAACCTGCATGTCAGTATGAAGCCCAAAAGCATTTTAAAAGGATACAAAAAACTCAAGCTCCCAAGATAAAATTTGCAATATCTGGCATCCAAATAAAAACTTAGAAGCAAACAAGCAAACAAAGAATGAGGAAAATCATAAGTAGAAAAAAATGAATCAAGAGAAACAGATTCAGAAAGATTTAATGCCCATTTTTAATAAAAAGGTTAAGTAAATTGTGATATATTCATACCTTGGAATACCAGATTGCAGTGGTTTCCAAATTTTTGTTCATGCCCTCCCAAAAGTCCTTATGACACTTTCAGGGGTTCTGCAAGGTCGAAAATATTTCCATAAAAACATTAAGGCATATTTTGCTTTTCTCATTGTGTTGACATTTGCAATGACTATGCAAAATTAATGGTGAATAAAACCCTGGTGCCCTAACACAAAGCATGGCGGTGGCACCAAACTGGAGTAGCACTCCTATTATTCATGGCCACTCATTTGCTGGAAAAACATTTCAGTTAAGAATGTCTTCAAAAGAGCAGTAAGAAAATGTATAAACCTCCCCCCACCCCGAGTACATGTGGGAGAAAAAGGAACTGCATAAATCATTTCTGTTCAATAGTAAAATATGATGCAAATTGTGGATGCTCAGAATTAAGTAGGTGGCACACATATTCTCTAAAATAAAGTGAGCCTATCACTTCAAGGAAGACAACTTTGGGTATGTATTGCCAATGATGAAATTTGATCCTGATAAGTTAGAATTTTAGGGAACTTATATCCAGTAGTGGGAGTTTGACAGCTAACTACTGCTTAAAGTCTTCTGATGAGATTGATAGTGATATTGACAAATAGAGTTCTTGATATTGTTTAATGAAATGTGTTGGCACTTGGGAAATCTTTATAACTATAAAGAACTGAATTTTCCAAATGAGCGATGTGTGATGATTCCAAGTGATGCATAAGTAACAATACATTCAGAGGTAAAAAATGATGTTAGATTCACACTGCAACTTAACTTGAAAAATGTACATGTTTTAAGTTTTTTGCAGTATCAAAAAGAATGTGTACAATTATCTTAAAGCTACTAAGATTCTGTTTACCTTTTGCAAACCTGTGTGAGGCTGGATTTTCTTTATATATATCTATACTTTATATATTTCTATATCCCTATTGCAACAGATTAAATGGAAAAGCAGATATTAGGATCCAGTAATCTCCTCTTAACCCAGACATTAAAGAGATTTCAGAATGTTAAAAACAATGCCATTCTTCTCATTAAATCTTTCAAAATTTAATTATTTATGAAATTATGTAATTTATATTGCCATGCAATGAGATTTTTATAATAAATTTGTAAAAATTGTTGTAGTAAATAGATACTTGTAAAATATCTCAGTTTTCATTTCTGATATGACAAATTTGAAATGTATAACACACATAAACCAAAACTACCTGTTGTTTGC
Source organism: Lutra lutra (assembly GCF_902655055.1). Taxonomy (NCBI): domain Eukaryota; kingdom Metazoa; phylum Chordata; class Mammalia; order Carnivora; family Mustelidae; genus Lutra; species Lutra lutra. Next base: position 156,048,308 of record NC_062280.1, read on the forward strand.
AATTTTTAAATGTACAAACGGGACATGCAATCAGTAAGTCTGATTAAGGAAATTCCTTTCCAATAAAGGAAAATAAGTGAATAATGAATAAATAAGAATAAGTGAAATAAATGAGCTATAGCTACATACAACCTGCATTCATCTTACAACTGCAATGATTATAAAAGAAGCAAATTGCCTACAAATACAGTATGTATGTTTCTGTCACGTATCAGACAGACTGTGTAGTTTAGACGTCATATTTAAGTGGTAAAATAAAAAATAATTTCAAGGATATATACTCACAAAATCAGTACACTGGGTTATCTCTGGGAAGAGGAAAAGGAGTAGGTGACTAAGCAGGAATACAAATGAAAATCAGGCAATGTTCTAGAAACAGGCACTGGTCTATCACTTGCCCACTTTGTAATTATTCCCCAAATTGTTCATATATAGCTTATGCACTATTCTGAAGTTTTATCTCACAGTTAAAAGGAGTAAGAAATTGATCCTGGAAAATATTTAGCAGTAAAGAAAATAAACATGATACTACAAACATTATACAAAAACATTTATCCAGAAGGAAAAACAATCATTTTTAGTTCTAACACTAAAACACCAGCATTAAATTTACAATTTGAATAATAAACAATTTTATAATTCTGGACTGCCAAAATGTAAACCTTCTTTCCTCCTCATGCAGTTTGCAATCCACAGTAGATCATTTCAATAACACTTGCCCATATCCTAAACACTCTTGACTCTTCAGTATTTCATTTTCCCTGTATGGCAATCCTCTAACCAAGGACAACCCCCAACTATTCAATATCTTATGTCTTCACCTGGCAAGACAAAAAGTTTCAGGAGAATGAAACTGGTTAGATTTTGAATACTGTAATACTCACTGACCTCAAAAGCAACTAAAAATCTCAACCATTTCATTATATTCATACCATTTGAAACCTACTCTCACCTCCCACGAGAGCTATTTTAAAGCTTCTTCATATTCCCTTAACCTCCACCTCCTCAAGCCTCCTACCCTCCACAGATGACATTCCTATTAATAATTGTCATAAAATAGAAGACATTGGAAAGGATCAACCTCATCTTCCAGATATCAAACCAGCTGTCTCCCTCCATCTGAACACATTACATTCTTCTCCTCTGTTAGTGTAAGAGGTTACTTCTCTTTCATTTAAGACCAACTTCTCCTAGACATAGTTCTGGGGGACTTTTTCTGTATTTGTAACAATAATAGTTAAATAATAAATATAAAAATAAAATAATCTTGGATGTTGACACTTTGGAGATTTGTGTTCTGAACACCCTTTGTTACATTGTGTCAATATTCTAAAATTTTTAGTTGTGAACATCTATAATATATATGTTATGTATTTCAATATTTAGTATTTTTAGTCAGCATAGAGCAAAAAAACTCCAAAACTGTGAAAGTATGTGTCACTTTTTGTGGTTAAAATCCAGTAGTATGAAGGCAGCACATAATGATAAGACAGTATGTTGCTTGGAAACATGTTAAAAATTCTAATATTTAGGGCGTCTGGGTGGCTCAGTGGGTTAAAGGCCGCTGCCTTCCGCTCAGGTCGTGATCCCAGGGTCCTGGGATCGAGCCCCACATCGGGCTCTCTGCTCAGCAGGGAGCCTGCTTCCCTTCCTCTCTCTCTCTGCCTGCCTCTCTGCCTACTTGTGATCTCTGTCTGTCAAATAAATAAATAAAATCTTTAAAAAAAATTCTAATATTTAAGATACTTCCACTAATGACCTATCCTAATTATGTAAATTACCATTATGCTTAAATGAAAAACAAAATAATCTAGAAGACATTTTTTCTTTAGTTTTTATTTAAATTCCCTTAGTTAACATACAGTGTAATATTAGTTTCAAATGCACAGTTTAGTGATTCAACACTTACATAAAACAACAGAAAGAAGATCTTTTACATTAAATGATTATATACCTCATCCTTACTATATATTCTGCATTTTAATTTAATGTAATACAAAATACAAGATAAATGTTTTCTTTACGGAGACATGGATACTGGTGAATCTAGAATGGGAGATAAATAATAAAAAAATTAGTAAATGCTCAGAATAATGTTCAGATTGTCACTCCTTTGATATTGAAGCTAAGATTTTTAAAAATTTCAGAAGAATGTTTTAACAAAGATACTCCAAATTTTTCAAATATATAAACTATGGGAATATATGATATTTTATAGTTTTATATTATTATTTTAAATAACAAATTATATATTAAAGACATTTTTTTTTAAGATTTTATTTATTTATTTGTCAGAGAGAGCGAGGGAGAGAGAGCAAGCACAGGCAGACAGAATGGCAGGCAGAGGCAGAGGGAGAAGCAGGTTCCCTGACGAGCAAGGAGCCCGATGCGGGACTCGATCCCAGGACCCCAGGACCCTGGGATCATGACCTGAGCCGAAGGCAGAGGCTTTAACCCACTGAGCCACCCAGGCGCCCCTATTTATTTATAATATTAAAGGCAAAATTATTCTTTGTCTATTCATTCTCTACTGAGAATCCCAAGGCCAAAGAAACTTAAAATTATCTTTGTTTTGTTCCTTCATGTCCAGAACCTTCAAACTCCAATATTTAAAAAAAGGATTATTTCTCTTGGCTTTTACTGATAGTATGTCCAATTGAGATTTCATTTAATGAATAATTTTTATGGTTAATCTCTATGAGCTAAGACAACATTGATCTTTAAAGCCAGGTTGCAAAACAAACTCATATAACTGCATTTTTGCTATGGGGGAGTTGGCAGTGGATTGCCTCTCAGAGATAATTCCTTTTAAGTAATACTCTATGTGACATGAAGTCTGTTTCTAAACACTTATTGATTACAATATATTATATTCAACTTGCCCATACACTCAAGTTTATTCATGTACAGTTAACTGACTTGTGACTCTGAAGTAGAAATATTTTGTTTTAGGAGTCAGGGATCAATATGAAAAAAAAATTAATTATAGAAAATTACGAAGAAAATAACAATAGTCAATGCTTCCATCATTGAAAATTTAGGCCCTGTCAAATTCTTGGCATATTTGCTTTGAGTCTTTTCCCTCCCTTACCTCCCTTCCCTCCTCCTTTCCTTCTTTTCTCTCTCCCTCCCTTCCTTCCTTCCTCATTCCCTCCATCCCTCTGTCTCTCTCTTTCCTTCCTGCCTCCCTCCCTCCCTCCCTCCCTCCCTTCCATCTCCCTCTTCTGTATCCTCTCTCTCTTATTTCTTCTAAGAGACTCACTCTCTTGTAAAATTGACATGTGTTTACCTTAAAAAATTCGAGCAGTACAGGTGATTTGAAGATATAATTTTAAAAATCACCCAAATCCCATCACCCATCGTTAGAGAACTGTTTCTTTTTATAGACAAAAAGAAATGAATATGCTGTCACAAAAAGTGTACTACATTTCAGATACAACTTCAAAAAACATTAAAATTATAAGTAACAGAAAAACTAAGGTTCAATGAAAATAATTGCAGAATTCTAATGATAACAAAAATATTACTTATTTAAAATATACCTCCAAGTTTAGGAAAAGAAATTTTGAAACAAGTTCAAAAGGTTAAAATCATTCAATCGTAAAAGCTATTTCAAAAAAATATACAAGTGACAAGTATATGAAAAGATGCTCAATATTATTAATCATGAAGGAACTGAAAATCAAAACCACAATGAGATAGCATTTCATACCCACTACTATAGCCAAAATTTTTTAAAAAGACAATTATAAACAGGTTAAGAAGTTGAAGTTCTCATATGCTGTAAGTGGGAATACAAAATAATACAGTTACTAGGGAAGAGTGTGGTGACTCTTTAGTTCTTCGAATAGTTAAACATGGAATTATCACATGATTCAGCAATTCCAGTCTGAGACACATACACAAAATAATTGAAAACAGGTATTCAAGCAAATACTTGACATACATCTTCACAGCAGCATTACTCATATTTAATATATGGATATATATCATATATATGTGCTTGCCTCTTCAGTGTGTGTGTGTGTGTGTGTGTGTCAGTTCCAACATGGAAACAACCTAAATGGCTATCATCTAATAGATGGATGACTAAAATATGTCATATTCCTATCATAGAATATTATTTGGCAACACAATGAAATGAATTACTGATTCATGCTACAACATGGATGGACCTTAAAAACATTGTGCTAAGTGATAGAAGCCAGACACAAAACACCACATGCCATGTGGTCACTTTTGTATGAAATGTCCAGAATATGTAGGGAGTAGGGGAGGAGGTGAGGATTGACTGTTAGTGATTATGGGGTTTTTTTTTGTCAGGGGTGGCTGATAAACACATTCTAAAATTAACTGTGGTGATGTTTGCATTATATATGTGTATATATATATATATATATATATATATATATCTCCATAGACACACATATATGTGTGTGTGTATAATGTTCAGTATTCTTTTTTAAAATTTTTACTATTTATCAAAGTATAAAATATAGGTTATATTAGTTTTAGCTGTACAAACTAATAATTCTATCCATTACTCATTGCTCACAATAGGTATAGTTACCCTCTGTCACTGGATAATGTTATTACAATATTGTTGACTCTATTTCCTATCTTGTACTTTTCATCTCCGTGACTTATTTTATAACTGGAAATTTGTACCTCTCAATCCCCTTTGTCTATTTCATTCATCCCCACCACCCACCTCTCTGACAACTATTAGGTCTCTGTAGTTAAGAGCCTGTTTGTTTTATTTCTTAAATTCTACATATGAGTGAAATCATATGGTATTTGTCTTTGCTGTCTGACTTCTTTCACTTAACATATACTCTCTAGGTCATTGTATGTTTGCAAATGGCAAAAATCTCATTCTTTTTATGGCTGAGTACTATTCCATTGCGTGTGTGTGTGACATTTTCTTTATCCATTCATCTATCAGTGGACAATTGGGTTGTTTCCGTATCTTGGCTATTGTAAATAATGCTGCAGTAAATATAGGGTGCCTATATCTTTTCAAATCAGTGTTGTCATTCATTATTCTTTACCAAAATTTCTAACAAATTTTCCTGAAATATGATGTGTGACTCAAACTCCAGTTTTGGAGATTTTTTTTCTCCTCATTTCTAAAAAATATTTCTTACATTAATTATTAAATAAATCTACTTCCATTTGTTGATTTCTATATTTCCCTGACATGAGTTATCTTTATTTTAGATCGTCTTTATCCATCATCCATAGCTATTAGCTTCTCTCTGATTACTTCATTACATCCTAATTTTAATCTGTATTCAGAGTGATAATCTAGAGACATTCTTCTCTATGGGTACTATAGTTTTCTTGGTTTATGTTGTTGATTTTATACTTATTATTGTGCAATGATCTTAATTGGGTCTTCACTTTTGTTTTTTACCTTTATTTGAGCTATGACTTTAATTTCCTTAATACACAAACATATTTATATTCTGTAGGGTTTTAGGATGAGTGAATTCTGAGAAAATTCCTGTTTCTTTAGGTAGAATTTGTTCAGACACACTACTTTGCCTTTTGATATTATAGTCTTGAGTATCATAGAGTTGCTGTATTACATTTGCACAGCTTCTTATATTTTGGTTTTGTTTTTTCTTGCCCACAATGAGTAGCTGTACTTGGAATTTGCTTTGATATGATCTAGGATGTCTCAGGTTCTTCCCATCCTGTGTGAGATTGGTTTCTTTACTCTCAGAACTTTATTTGTGTCCAGTCACTCATGTACCCTGACAATTTGGTGAAGATAAAGAATTTAGAGGGTTCCACTGAGATGTGAAGCATCTATGTTAGAATATCTGTTCTAACTCTCATAAACATCTTTTACTACTCTTCACTCTACCATATTGGGAGATTTGTTCATCTCCATATGACCATTAACCCATTCCTTCTGTTATTCTCTTAATTCAGTGTGAAATCCTGCTATTTGCACTTTCATCTTTTGGCCATTATATCATTTTCTCCCCAGAGTGTAGCCATTCTTCCCCTTCTTAGTCTGATAAATGCCCAGTTTTTTGGTAGAATTTGGGTTATTATCTATGGTTTTTACCAATTCATCATGTTCCTGAGGGGGGTGGCTTGTCAGTCCATCAGGAGGCCAGCTAGGCTGACCTTTCCTTTAAAATCTATCATTTAAAAAACTAATTTATGTTATTTTAAGTTTTTCTAATTTGTGATACTGATTATCTCTTTTCAATTTATTTGATTTCTGTAGATGAATAATTTTTGTAGGATTTTACTTTTTTTGCTGATTTGGGGGGAAATTTATTGGAAATTTACCTATGCCCTTTTGATCAAACCTCACCCAGAAAATCAACTGAAAGTATGTCATCTAAATTATTTTATTGGTTTGCCGTGCACTGCAAGCCTAGTGTGTAATGCATGCAAAGTAAATCCTTATTTAATTATTGAATAGTTTATGTATAAATAATTAGTTCTTAATAGATTTCATAATAATGTTATATATTTGTATTTTTTCTTTTAATTTTTTAATTCTATTAATTCTGTTAATTCTTTTAATTATTCAGAGTGCCTTCTCATGATCTATTTATGTATGCAAACATTTTCTGCTCTTTCTGAGTAAAGTGAGGCTCAGGAAATTGCTTAAAATAAGGAGCAAGCAACTAGTCAGTAGTAGTTCAAAATTAAGTATGGGCTTTTGAATGCTTAGCATCAGATATAACAATCCACTTTAGTCAAAAATATTTTTTGTTTCAAGTTTTTATTTACATTCCAGTTACATTCCAGTTTATTTACATTCCAGTTACATTCCATTAACATATAGTGTGATTTTGGCTTCAGGAGTAGGATTTGATCATTCATCACTTACATATTAACTCCCAGTGCTCATCACAACAAGTGCCCTCCTTAAAACCTATCACCCACCTAGCCCATCACCTGCCTACCCCTCTAGCAACCCTCAGTTTCATCCCTGTGGTTAGTAGTCTCTTGTGGTTTGCTCCCCTTTCTTTTTGACAGTTTTCCCTGCAATAACTTCTTTAGGAGTATTAAAATATTAACATGTGACTTTTATTATAACTGCTTATTTGACTAAAATTTTGGATAATAATTTTTAGCCAAATAGCTAACAATAGAGCAAATAAAATGATATGAAAACCCACTTCATATGTTTTCCTACGTAGAATTAAGTAATTATATATTTATATTAATAAAATAGTTTACCAGATGTGATGAAATGGAATTATATTACATATATCATAGATATCTCCATTGTTTCTGTAAAATCTACCTTCAGAATTAATTTTTTTTTAATTTATTTTTTATTTTTATTTTTTATAAACATATAATATATTTTTATCCCCAGGGGTACAAGTCTATGAATCGCCAGGTTTACATATTTCACAGCACTCACCCCAGCACATACCCTCCCCAATGTCCATAACCCCACCCCCCTCTCACAACCCCCCTCCCCCCAGCAACCCTCAGTTTGTTTTGTGAGACTACAAGTCACTTATGGTTTGTCTCCCTACCAATCCCATCTTGTTTCATTTATTCTTCTCCTACCCCCTTCACCCCCCATGTTGCATCTCCACTTCCTCATATCAGAGAGATCATATGGTAGTTGTCTTTCTCCATTGACTTACTTCGCTAAGCATGATACCCTCTAGTTCCATCCACGTCATCGCAAATGGCAAGATTTCATTTCTTTTGATGGCTGCATAGTATTCCATTGTGTATATATACCACCTCTTCTTTATCCATACATCTGTTGATGGACATCTAGGATCTTTCCATAGTTTGGCTATTGTAGACATTGCTGCTATAAACATTCGGGTACACGTGCCCCTTCGGATTACTACGTTTGTATCTTTAGGGTAAATACCCAGTAGTGCAATTGCTTGGTCATAGGGTAGCTCTATTTTCAACCTTTTAAGGAACCTCCATGCTGTTTTCCAGAGTGGCTGCACCAACTTGCATTCCCGCCAACAGTGTAGGAGGGTTCCCCTTTCTCCGCATCCTCGCCAGCATCTGTCATTTCCTGACTTGTTAATTTTAGCCATTCTGACTGGTGTGAGGTGATATCTCATGGTAGTTTTGATTTGTATTTCCCTGATGCCAAGTGATGTGGAGCACTTTTTCATGTGTCTGTTGGCCATCTGGATGTCTTCTTTGCAGAAATGTCTGTTCCTGTCCTCTGCCCATTTCTTGATTGGATTATTTGTTCTTTCGGTGTTGAGTTTGATAAGTTCTTTATAGATTTTGGACACTAGCCCTTTATCTGATATGTCGTTTGCAAATATCTTCTCCCATTCTGTCAGTTGTCTTTTGGTTTTGTTCACTGTTTCCTTTGCTGTGCAAAAGCTTTTGATCTTGATGAAATCCCAATAGTTCATTTTTGTCCTTGCTTCACTTGCCTTTGGCGATGTTCCTAGGAAGATGTTGCTGTGGTTGAGGTCAAAGAGGTTGCTGCCTGTGTTCTCCTCAAGGATTTTGATGGATTCCTTTCTCACATTGAGGGCCTTCATCCATTTAGAGTCTATTTTCGTGTGTGGTGTAAGGAAATGATCCAGTTTCATTTTTCTGCATGTGGCTGTCCAATTTTCCCAAGACCATTTCTTGAAGAGACTGCCTTTTTTCCATTGGACATTCTTTCCTACTTTGTCAAAGATTAGTTGACCATAGAGTTAAGGGTCTATTTCTGGGCTCTCTATTCTGTTCCATTGATCTATGTGTCTGTTTTTGTGCCAGTACCATGCTGTCTTGATGATGACAGCTTTGTAATAGAGCTTGAAATCCGGAATTGTGATGCCACCAACTTTGGCTTTCTTTTTCAATATTCCTTTGGCTATTCGAGGTCTTTTCTGGTTCCATATAAATTTTAGGATTATTTGTTCCATTTCTTTGAAAAAAATGGATGGTATTTTGATAGGAATTGCATTAAATGTGTAGATTGCCTTACGTAGCTTAGACATTTTCACAATATTTATTCTTCCAATCCAGGAGCATGGAACATTTCTCCATTTCTTTGTGTCTTCCTCCATTTCTTTCATGAGTACTTTGTAGTTTTCTGAGTATAGATTCTTAGCCTCTTTGGTTAGGCTTATTCCTAGGTGTCTTATAGTTTGGGTGCAATTGTAAATGGGATTGACTCCTTAATTTCTCTTTCTTCTGTCTTGTTGTTGGTGTAGAGAAATGCAACTGATTTCTGTGCATTGATTTTATACCCTGACACTTTACTGAATTCCTGTACAAGTTCTAGCAGTTTTGGAGTGGAGTCTTTTGGGTTTTCCGCATATAGTATCATATCATCTGCAAAGAGGGATAGTTTGACTTCTTCTTTGCCGATTTGGATGCCTTTAATTTCCTTTTGTTGTTTGATTGCTGAGGCTAGGACTTCTAGAACTATGTTGAATAGCAGTGGTGATAATGGACATCCCTGCCATGTTCCTGACCTTAGCGGAAAAGCTTTCAGTTTTTCTCCATTGAGAATGATATTTGCGGTGGGTTTGTCATAGATGGCTTTGATAATATTGAGGTATGTGCCCTCTATCCCTACACTTTGAAGAGTTTTGATCAGGAAGGGATGCTGTACTTTGTCAAATGCTTTTTCAGCATCTATGGAGAGTATCATATGGTTCTTGTTCTTTCTTTTATTAATGTGTTGTATCACATTGATTGATTTGCGGATGTTGAACCAACCTTGCAGCCCTGGAATAAATCCCATTTGGTCGTGGTAAATAATCCTTTTAATGTACTGTTGAATCCTATTGGCTAGTATTTTGGTGAGAATTTTCGCATCTGTGTTCATCAAGGATATTGGTCTGTAGTTCTCTTTTTTGATGGGATCCTTGTCTGGTTTTGGGATCAAGGTGATGCTGGCCTCATAAAATGAGTTTGGAAGTTTTCTTTCCATTTCTATTTTTTGGAACAGTTTCAGGAGAATAGGGAATTAGTTCTTCTTTAAATGTTTGGTAGAATTCCCCTGGGAAGCCATCTGGCCCTGGGCTTTTATTTGTTTGGAGATTTTTGATGACTATTTCAATCTCCTTACTGGTTATGGGTCTGTTCAGGCTTTCTATTTCTTCCTGGTTCAGTTGTGGTAGTTTATATGTCTCTAGGAATGCATCCATTTCTTCCAGATTGTCAAATTTGTTGGCATGGAGTTGCTCATAGTATGTTCTTATAATTGTCTGTATTTCTTTGATGCTGGTTGTGATCTCTCTTCTTTCATTCATGATTTTATTTATTTGGGTCCTTTCTCTTTTCTTTTTGATAAGTCTGGCCCGGAGTTTATCAATCTTATTAATTCTCTCAAAGAGCCAGCTTCTAGATTCGTTGATTTGTTCTATTGTTTTTGTGGTTTCTATTTCATTGATTTCTGCTCTGATCTTTATGATTTCTCTTCTGCTGGGTTTAGGCTTTCTTTCTTGTTCTTTCTCCAGCTCCTTTAGGTGTAGGGTTAGGTTGTGTACCTGAGACCTTTCTTGTTTCTTGAGAAAGGCTTGTACCACTATATATTTTCCTCTCAGGACTGCCTTTGTTGTGTCCCACAGATTTTGAACCATTGTGTTTTCATTATCATATGTTTCCATGAATTTTTTCAATTCTTCTTTAATTTCCTGGTTGACCCATTCATTCTTTAGAAGGATGGTGTTTAGTCTCCATGTATTTGGGTTCTTTTCAAATTTCCTCTTGTGATTGAGTTCTAGCTTCAGAGCATTGTGGTCTGAAAATATGCAGGGGATGATCCCAATCTTTTGATACTGGTTGAGACCTGATTTGTGACCCAGGATGTGATCTCTTCTGGAGAATGTTCCATGTGCACTAGAGAAGAATGTGTATTCTGTTGCTTTGGGATGAAATGTTCTGAATATATCTGTGATGTCCATCTGGTCCAGTGTGTCATTTAAGGCCTTTATTTCCTTGTTGATCTTTTGCTTGGTTGATCTGTCCATTTCAGTGAGGGGAGTGTTAAATTCCCCTACTATTATTGTACTATTGTTGATGTGTTTCTTTGATTTTGTTATTAATTGGTTTATATAGTTGGCTGCTCCCACGTTAGGGGCATAGATATTTAAAATTGTTAGATCTTCTTATTGGACAGATCCTTTGAGTATGATATAGTATCCTTTTTCATCTCTTATTATAGTCTTTGGCTTAAAATCTATTTGATCTGATATAAGGATTGCCACCCCTGCTTTCTTCTGATGCCCATTAGCATGGTAAATTGTTTTCCACCCCTCACTTTAAATCTGGAGACGTCTTCGGGTCTAAAGTGAGTTCCTTGTAGGCAACATATAGATGGGGTTTTTTTTGTTTATCCATTCTGATACCCTGTGTCTTTTGATTAGGGCATTTAGCCCATTAACATTCAGGGTAACTATTGAGAGATATGAATTTAGTGCCATCGTATTGCCTGTAAGGTGACTGTTACTGTATATTGTCTCTGTTCCTTTCTGATCTACTACTTTTAGGGTCTCTCTTTGCTTAGAGGACCCCTTTCAATATTTCCTGTTGAGCTGGTTTGGTGTTTGCAAATTCTTTCCATTTTTGTTTGTCCTGGAAGCTTTTTATCTCTCCTCCTATTTTCAATGATAGCCTAGCTGGTTATAGTATTCTTGGCTGCATGTTTTTCTTGTTTAGTACTCTGAATATATCATGCCAGCTCTTTCTGGCCTGCCAGGTCTCTGTGGATAAGTCTGCTGCCAATCGAATATTTTTACCATTGTACATTACAGACTTCTTTTCCCGGGCTGCTTTCAGGATCTTCTCTTTGTCACTAAGACTTGTCAATTTTACTATTAGGTGACGGGGTGTGGACCTATTCTTGTTGATTTTGAGGGGGCTTCTCTGAACCTCCTGGATTTTGATGCTTGTTCCCTTTGCCATATTAGGGAAATTCTCTCCAATAATTCTCTCCAATATACCTTCTGCTCCCCTCTCTCTTTCTTCTTCTTCTGGAATCCCAATTATTCTAATGTTATTTCGTCTTATGGTGTCACTTATCTCTCGAATTCTCCCCTCGTGGTCCAGTAGCTGTTTGTCCCTCTTTTGCTCAGCTTCTTTATTCTCTGTCATTTGGTCTTCTATATCGCTAATTCTTTCTTCTGCCTCATTTATCCTAGCAGTGAGAGCCTCCATTTTTTATTGCACCTCATTAATAGCTTTTTTGATTTCAACTTGGTTAGATTTTAGTTCTTTTATTTCTCCAGAATGGGCTTTTATATCTCCTGAGAGGGTTTCTCTAATATTTTCCATGCGTTTTTTGAGCCCAGCTAGAACCTTAAGAATCGTCATTCTGAACTCTATATCTGACATATTACCAATGTCTGTATTGATTAGGTCCCTAGCCTTCGGTACTACCTTTTGTTCCTTTTTTTGTGGTGAATTTTTCCGCCTTGTCATTTTGTCCAGATAAGAGTATATGAAGGAGCAAGTAAAATACTAAAAGGGTGGCAAAGACCCCAGGAAAATACGCTTTAACCAAATCAGAAGAGACCCCCAAATCGTGGGGGGTAGAAAGGGGATAAAAAGAGGTTCAGAAAAAAAAAAGAAACAATTAAAAGAAGAAAACGAATAAAGAAAAAATATAAAAAAGAAAAAAATATATATATTAGATAAACTAGTTAAAAAACATTAAAAATAAAAGGGTAAAAGTTAAAAAAAATTTAGCAGAAGAAGAAAAATAATTGAAAAAGAAGAAAGAAATATTAAATTAACTGCAAGACTAAAGAATCATAGGGAGAAAACCATGAGTTCTGTGCTTTGCTTTCTCCTCCTCTGGAATTCCGCCGCTCTCCTTGGTATTGAACCTGAACTCCTTGGTAGGTGAACTTGGTCCTGGCTGGATTTCTTGTTGATCTTCTGGGGGGGGGGGTGCTGTTTTAGTGATTCTCAAGTGTCTTTGCCCCAGGCGGAATTGCACCACTCTTACCAGGGGCCGGGCTGAGTAATCCACTAGGGTTTGCTTTCGGGAGCTTTTGTTCCCTGAATGATTTCTGTAGAGTTCCGGAGGACAGGAATGAAAATGGCAGCCTCCCAGTCTCCGGCCTGGAGAAACCGAGATCTCGGGGCTCCACTCCTCAGTGCACCCTTAGAGAATTGCGCCCAATTACTCCCGTCTCCCTGGCCTCTGGCTGCGCTCCGAACTCACTGAGCCTGGGACCGGTTCAAGGTATCCCCGAGCTGAGAGCTCACTCCTCGGCTCTGTCTCTGTAGCCGGCTTCCCCATTCTAATACCTGCAAGCTCTGCGACACTCAGCCACCCCCGATCCTTCTGTGACCCTGCAGGACCTGAGGCCACACTGACCCCGCGTGGGTTTCACCCACGATGTCCCTCAGTGGAACAGACTTTTAAAAGTCCTGATTTAGTGCTCCGTTGCTCCGCCGCTTGCCAGAAGCCAGCCCCTCCCCCCGCAGTCTATCCTCCCATTGTTTTGGATTCACTTCTCCGCCAGTCCTTCCTTTCAGAAAGTGGTAGATTTTCTGTTTCTAGAATTGCTTTTCTTCTTCTCTTCCATCTCCCGTTGGATTTGTGGGTGTTTGCAATCTTTAGATAAGCTATCTAGCTGATCTCCTGCTACCTGAAGTAGTCTCAGCCTGCTACTTCTCCGCCATCATGACTCCTCCCCTCCAGAATTAAATTTTTTATCATGAAAGTGCTAGTAAGTAAAGGAGCAATATATAGATACCACTACAGACTCAAAGATGTTATAGCTTCTTAAAGCAAACTAGGATTAAGAAAAAATATGGAATTTTTTGAAACAACTTGTTAAAAAATTACTCTTTTAATTGTATACAAATGTTAAGATCAACTCTGAATTTTATCTTTTAAACAAAACCCACCTGTAAGAGGGTTTCTAAGTTATCTATGTTCCCAAACTGTAATTATTTTCATCAATGGCACATCTAAAAAATGATAAAGAAGGAAAAGTTAGGAATTGTTACCTGCCTTGTAATTTTAAAGAAAGTTGTAAAGGAGAGTAGAAAGGTTTTGTCCAAATAAATAAACATTTTTTAAAAATCTACTTTGTAACAAGAATTATGGCATGTAATGTGTAGTACAAAACGACAATAACAACAATCTGCCCTTATAAAGCAGAAGTCATGCAGTAGGAAAAGAGCAAGTTAAAATACATAGCTGTCAAAGTGGTGAGAAGGTACTGACCACTGTGGGTATTTAGTTACAAGGCATCAAGATGAAGAAATCAACAAAACCTTAAGAAGAAAAGGCATTTGAGATAGGTCTTAAAAACTGGGTAGTATTTTTGTAGAACAGTTGAGAACAACGTTACATTTTCAGTGAAGAAAATGACAAGAATAAATCCAAGAAAGGCTGCAAATCATACAGAAAATATAAGAAACACTGTAAATTTGAGGAACATAGTGGAACATGGTGTGATATTTGGAGATACAAATAAGAAGTTAAGCTCAATGATTTACTTCTGTTCAACAAATAGCTATTAAACACCCACTCTTTAGTAAGCACTGTTACTAGGTGCTGCTTGAAATTGAAAGTCATGTTCCCTCTTTTCAAGATTTATATAACTTATTGGTTGAGATAGAAACATAAACAGATGTTTTAATAAAATGATGTAAATAAAGTGATAGAGTCATGCCCCGAGTTTCCGAAAGGTGGTGCCTTTTGGTTGATGAGGGGTATGAAGATAGATCTCTGGGAAAGGTTTTCTAGAGAATATAGTCTTGAGCTGAGTTTTAATAGGTGAATAAGAGGCTTCTGCAGCTAAATACTGGAAGGACGGCAGTCAGAGATAATACCAGACACAGAAAACTGCATGGACAACAAGGCATGAAATAGCAGATGAATGTGAACAACTAATAGGGAATTAAGAGGACCAGATGTTTAAGGAAACTGATGACAGGAAATAGGAGTAGAGAACACTACAGGAGGAGGCATGGAGTGATTGGTAGAGATTGTTGTGTGGTATGTCAGGGAACATACATTAACCTATAGATAAGTAATACCAGCTTAAAGGATTTTAAGCAAGTGGAGTTTTGGTCAGTTCCATCTGGCAGCTGCATGAAAGATGGGTTTGAGAAAGCTGCAAACTTGGAAGGCCATGTAGAGATCATGAATGTTTGAGCAAAGCCAGTCGAGTAGAGAAGTGAGATTTAAAAACCTTCAAAGGAGGTAAAAAAAAAATCAAACAAAAATTACTGTTGAACCAAAATATATTTCATGGATTCATAAATGGGTGAAACAGTCCCTGAGTTCTAGGGACTTTGCCACTTTAGCTTGGTGGTAATCATGATAAAAAGTGTGGAAGAAATGTAGAAATATAGAAAATCTTATTGTGGAGTTTAAAGCCAAGTGTGAGTAATTTAGAAAAACATGTATAATAAGGGGCCTTGAGACCTCACTGAGAATTTGTGAACAGAGAACCAACACTGGCATATCTGTTTTAGAAAGACAATTATGGGACCCTTAAAGAAGGATATAAGTAGAACAGAAGTACAGGATAGTTAAGGAGATATGACTATAAGAAATAGGTAATACTGTTTTGGACTGTAATGGCAGGTTTTTTTTTTTTTAAGGTAGATAGTAAGTACAGATATTTAGAAAGTAAGGTAAGCTGAACTTGGTGAGTAATTTAATGTGGAATGTGAACAGAAAGGAATAGAGAATGTCTATGAGATTTTTATTTGTGAAGTGGGTGTATGATGATATCTTTAACCAGGAAAGAAAATATGGGAGAAATGTCAGCTGTGATGGGGAAGATTAAAAGTTGCTTTAGACATTTGGAGCTTGAAACCTCTTTCAGAAATAGGAAAATGATTCACATTTCCAAGTTGAATTTCCTAATTTATAATTCCTTAATAAATAAATCATGAATCCTTTCTTTTACTTCTAGTTGCACAAAAATATTGTCATCATTAGAATTTATCCTATAGGCACTGTCATTACTGCTACATTTAATATGCTTTTATAATGCTCTGTGAGTATTCTACTTTAACCAATTTTCCTTTATACAGCAACAAACTAAAGTAGGTGTGGCATTTAAAAATAGAAAAAAAAAAACAATTTATCTTAATAGGTGCTTAACTTTTATATCAAATTTTGTTTAGAAGAGATAATATTGACAACTTTTCTATTTTGTTGGGCATTGTTAAGAATATGTAAAATAGTAAGTGCCATTGGAAGCATTCAGCTAGTAATAACAGCTGCTACTTCTGATTAAATAATCTGAGAGAGAAAGAAGGTTGTTACATAATGACAAAGTATTTGGTTCGTTAAGAGGATATAATAATTGTAAATGTGCATGCACCTAATGTTAGAACACCTAAATATATAAAGTAAATATTAACAGATCTGAAGGGGAAAATAGACAGCAATACTATAGAAGTAGCGGATTCCAATAACTCATTTTCAATGGCTAGATTGTCCAGACAGAAAATCTATAAGGAAACATTGGACTTAAACTACATGTTAATCAAATGGACCTAACAGATGGAAACAGAACAATCCATTCAACAGTAGCAAAATACACATTCTCAAATATACATGGAACATTGATTGTCCAGGATAGATCATGGTAGGCCACACAAAATCAGTCTTAACCAATTTAAGAAGATTGAAATCATATCACGGATTTTCTCTGACCACTATGGTATGAAACCAGTAATCAATTATGACACTAAAACTCGAAAATTCATAAACATATGGAAATTAAACAATATGCTCCTGAACAACCAGTGGGTCAAAGAAGAAATCAAAAGGGAAATCACAAAATATTTTGAGACAGATAAAAATTGAAATGTGGCATACCAAAACTTATGAGATACAACAGCAACTCTAAAAGGTAAGTTTATAATGATGATTGCCTACATTAGGAAAAAAGAAAGAGCTCAGATAAATAACCTAACTTTAAGGAACTAGAAAAAGAAGAATAAACTAAGGCCAAAGTTAGTAGAAGGAAGGAAAAAGCAATTATCAGCAGAAATCATTGAAATGGAGCCTAAAAAGACAATAAAAGAGAGCAATGAAACTAAGAAATGGGTTTTTTTTTTGTTTTTTTTTTGTTTTTTTTAGAAATGGGTTTTTTTTTAAAGATAAACAAAATTTGATACCTTTAGCTAGACTCACCAGGGAAAAAAGAGAGAGGACTCAAATAAACAAAATCAGAAACAAAAGAGGATACATTACAGTTGATACCACAGAAATACAAAAGATCATAAGAAACTACTATGAAAATTATACACCAACAAATTTGACAACCTGGAAGAAATGGATAAATTCCAGAAATACCACAAGCTACCAAGATTGAATCATTCATGACAAAAGAGAAAACCACAAAGACTAATTACCAATAAAGAAATTGAATCAGTAATCAAAAACCTCCCAAAAAGAAAAGTCCAGGACCATGTAGCTTTTTTAGTAAATTATACCAAACATTTAAGGAAAAAATAATACCAATTCTTCTCAAACTCTACCAAACAAAGGAAGATTGGAGGACACTTCCAACCTCATTTTATAAGGCCAGCATTATCCTGATACCAAAGCCAGTGAATGACACTATAAGAAAAGAAAATTACAAGCCAATATCCCTGGTGAGCATGGATGCCAAAATCCTCAACAAAATATTAGCAAATCAAATTCATCAATACATAAAGAAGCTACACCATGATCAAATCAGATTTTATTCCAGGGGTGCAAGTACAGTTCAACAACTGCAAATCAATAAGTGTGATTTAACACATTAATAAAATGAAGGGTACAAACTATATCATCATCTTAATAAATGTAGAGGAAGTGCTTGAGAAATTCAGAATCCTTTCATGACAAAAACTCTCAATAAATTATGTACAGATGGAATATATTCTCAATATAACAAAAGCCATATATGACAATCCTATAGCGTGTATCATACTCAACAGAAAATACGAAAGCTTTTTTTCCAAGATCAGGAACGAGACAAAGATGCTCACTCTCACTGCTTTAATCAACATAATACTGGAAGTTTTAATGGAAGTTCTAGCCAGAGCAATTAGGAAAAAAAATAAATATAATATATATTTATTAGTTTATTGTATTATATATTATATATTTATGTATATAAATATATACATATATATTTATATACATGTGTGTATGTATATACATACACACACACATACATATATAAATTAGACATCCAAAAGCAGAAAGGAAGTAGTACTGCATGTCTGCAGTTGACATGATATTTTTTATAGAAAATGCTTAGACTTTACTAAAAACTATTGGAACTAATAACTGAATTCATTAAACAATACAAAATCATTATAAAAATCGTTTGTATTTCTATACACTAACAGTGAACTACTGGAAATAGAAATTAAGAAAACAATCCCATTTACAGTAACATCAAAAGAAAAAAAAATACTTAGGAATAAATTTAACCAAGGAGGTGAAAGACCCATATGCTGAAAACTCTAAGACATTGAAAAAAAATTGAAGGTACAAATAAATGGAAATATATTCCATGTTTATGGATTGGAAAAACATGGTATCATGAAAATTATTCATTTTACACAAAGTAATCTAGAAATTTAATGTAATCCATATAAAATTCCAGTGGTGTTTTTCACAGAAATAGACCAAACAGTCCTAAAATTTGTGTGGAATCCCAGAAGACCCTGAATACACAAAGCAATCTTGAGAAAGAATGATGTTACCCTTCTTGATTTCAAGCTATATTACAAGACTATAGTAGTCAAAACAGTATAGTATTGATATAAAAATAGACACATAGATCAATGGAACAGAGTAAAAAACCCAGAAATATACTCATGCCTATATGTCAATTAATTCTTACAAAGGAGCCAAGAAGATACAACAGAGAAAGTATAGTCTTCTCAATAAATGGTGTTGGGGAAACTGGATGACTACATACAAAAGAATGAAAATCTGGATCCGTATCTTACCTCATACACAGCAGTCAACTCCAAGTGGATTAAAAATTTGAACGTAAGGCCTGCAAACATAAAAGTCCAAGAAAACATGGAGGGTAATTTTCTTAACATGGGTCAATGATTTTTCAGATTTGACACCAAAAGCAAAGGCAAGAAAACTTTAAAGTAAGTGAGACTTCAATGAGCTGAAAAGCTTCTCCACAGCAAAGGAAAACATGAACAAAATGAAAAGCCAACCTATATAATGAGAGAAAATATTTGCAAACCACATGTCTAATAAGGGGTTGAGATATAAAGTACACAAGGCACTTACACGACTCAGTAGCAAAAGCCAAATAACTCATAAAATGAGCAAAGGATCTGAATAGCATTTTTGAAAGGACATAACAATAGCTAACTGATACATCAGAAGGTGCTCAACATCACTAATCATCAAGAAATGCAAATCAAAATCACAATGAGATATCATCTTACACCTGTTAGGATTTCTGTTATCAAAATGATAAGAAATAACAAATGCTGACAAAAATGTGGAGAAATGGGAGCATCTGTACTCTGTTGGTTAGAATGTAAACTGGTAAAGCCACTATGGAAAACAATGTACAGATTTCTCAAAAATTAATAATAGAAATAACACATGATCTAACAATCCCCCTTCTGCATATATACCCAAAGGAAATGAAATTACTGTGTCAAAGAGATACCTGTATTCCCATGTCCGTTGGAACACTGTTCACAATAGTCAAGATATGGAAGTAACCTAAGTGTCCATCAATGGATGAATGGGTAAAGAAAATGTGATTATATATATATATATATATATACATATATACATATATACACGCACACTTTCTATATGCTATATATGTATATACTCTATATTTACATATATATGCATTTTTAAATTCTTTTTGCATTCTGCACACTAACACAGAGTAACAGAAACTCACTTAAATATGAAGGCACTCTTTACAATTAGATCCACAATTTTATACATTTATCTTACTTGCATGTCAGTGAAAAATCAGTAACTATTAGGAAATAGGACAATTATATCAAAAAGAACCAAAAAACCTTATAAAAATATATCTAGGTATGAAAACTATTATACCTCTGGTGTCTTCTTATCCTTTTCTTCAGTGTGTTTATGTACAACATACTGTTGCCTTGGGTAAATGCATTCCCATACTTATTCTTCTATTATCTATGTATATATAATAGAATATTATTCAGGCTTAAAAAAAAAAGGTGTTCCTATCATTTGTGACAACATAGGTAAATCTGGAGAGAAATATACTAAGTGAAATAAACCAGACAAAGACAAATAGTGTATGATTTCTATTATATATGAAATTTTTAAAAAACTGACTTACAGAAACAGAAAGTAGAAAAGTGGTTGTCAGGGGCTGGGAGAAATTGGGAGAGTTTGGTAAAAGGGTACAAACTTTCAGTTATAATATGAGTAAATTCTGAGGATCTGATGTGTAACATGGTGACTACAGTTGATAATATATAACTATATAATACTCTATAATTGAAATTTGCTAGGAGAGAGAACTTAAGGGTTTTCACCAAAAAAGAAAAAGTAAATATGTAAGGTAATGGATGTATTAATTAACTCAATTATGGGAATCCTTTAACTTTCATACCTATATGAAATTATCACACTGTGTACTTTAAATATATTACAGTTTTGTTAATTACATCTCAATAAAGTTGAAAACAAATCTCAATAAAGAATGAAGCTTTGGGGCAATGACAAGGCATAAAATGCTAAATTGACTAGCATTAGCTTTAGTAGAAGATGTAATCCAGTGCTAGGACAGCCACTTAGTATCAGGGTAAAGTTCTAATACAGGTAGCCTATTAACTCAACTTAATATTTCTTCATTAGGGAAAAAGTACAAGGATCACCATGTTACTCACATGTTATTCAGCTTAACAATTCTTCATTAGGGAGACAACTAAAAGACTTGGGCCACACTTAGGAGAACTATAGGGAAAATCCTTTTTTTTTTCTTCTTCTTCTTTTTCTTCCTTATTTGGAAGAATGAAAGCTTAGGAGATGCATCTGACAGACAACCTCATGTAAGGTGATTCTTCCAGGACCTATTAGGATGAGCAAAAGCTTTTACAGAGAAGGTTGGATGCCAGAATTTTAAGGTTATAGCTGAATAATTGCAAGATGCTGATGTTGTTCAAGGGCTTTACAACAGAGATGAAAAATTTCTAGAGAAAAAATACAATTGTCTGGAAGCCTTGGGCAGCAAAGTAAGAGAAATATAAGATGTAGGTCAGGGTGAGAGGGGTGGAGGGAGTGGGAGGGTAGTGGGCTAAAAGGGTGAAGGGGGTCAAAGGGTATAAACTCCCAGTTATAAAATAAATATGGTGATATAATGTATAGCATGGTGACTATAGTTAATGACATTGTGTTGAATATTTAAAAGTTGCTTAGGTCTTAAAAGTTTTCATTAGAAGAAAAAAATGTGTTAACTATGTATGCTGATGGATGTTAACTAGGCTTATTGTGGTGATCTTTTTGTAATATATACAAATATCAAATCATTATGTTGTACGTGTGAAATAAATACAGTGTTACATGCCAATTACATTTAAATAAAATGGAAGAAATTGGGTTTTTATCATATTAGACATGCAAATATGAACTTATCAATTAAGGTGAGGGGAGGTAGAGGGTAAGGAAAGAACAAATAGATTTCCTTTACTTTCATGAATAGATTCTTTTATAGCATAGCTTTCTTTCATAGCAAGAGGGTTTTAATCTCTTGACCTACACTTTTACAATGAAGTTATAACTTCTTGGAAAACAAACATAAGCACTTAAATGGAACTACTTTAAAGAGTAAAAGAGAAACTATGTTCTTGTACTTTCTACGTACTTACAACAGATTTTTCAGCCCTTCAAACCTCTTTGTGTAATCACTATTTTTTTAATAGAAAAAGTATCATCTGAGCCAGTATAATATATACATTGGATGTATGATATAGCCCCAGATGGAAAATTCCTGATGTTCAAGATAACATAGATTTGTTTTTGTTACTAGCTTTATATACACTAATAATTTTAATGTGTTTATTAAAATGAGTATTTACCTTATTTAAAAATGACTACCACATGATTATCCACATTTATTCTTTATTTGATGACAAAAAATTTAGTGTTAAATATTAAGCTAGCAATGATACCATCTTCAACTATTTTGCAATTGACCATTACCTTAATGGGATTTATTAAATTATTTATTAACTTTGTAAACTTATTAAATAAAGTATATTTCTATATCAGTTAAGAGTTTTGAGGTCAAGTGATCAAAAGCTCTGTTATGTTTGTTTAAGCAAATCCAGAATCTTGTTGTCTCCCATTACTGAATTGTCCAAGCAGAGGTAGCTTCAGGCTCAGCTTTCTTGGTTCCTACACTTTCTGATAGCCCAATTGTTCATGTATTTACCAATATCTTAATAAATTAGCTAATAATTATTGAGTGCTTACTAGACTCTTGGCACTGTTGTAAGGTCTTTATGTATAGTAACTAATGCTTAAAACAGTTCTCTAAGGTGGGTTTCTTGTTAGAATAAGCTAGCATTTCAAGTAAAGCAGGCTGGTTCTGTATTCATAATTATATTACTGCCTTGGCCTACAAAAAATATAAATCAATAAAGAATCAATAAAAATTCTTGGTAAGTATTTTTTATATGTCAACCACATATAGAACAAATAGGGAAGGAATAGGAATATGTATCTTCTCTTTGTCTAGAGATCTTCTTCTGGGAAGTTACCATCTTTGCCTCCACTTATAGAAAACTCAAAACTTGTCCAAACATCTAGATCTGTATCCTTCCACCAAGGGACTATCTTCCAGGTTTTTAGATGCTAACTGGGTATTCCTCATTCCCATAACATTCTCCTTTAGCCTTTAGCTTGAGAAGGAGAGAAATGGGGGAACTTCTAGGATTCTCACAGCAACAACAGCATCATTTACCTTATGTAAGACTGTGTTCTGGGTGGGGTTGCTCAGTTAAATTTGAATTTCAAATAAGCAACAAATATTACTCTTTTAGTATAAATAGTCCTATATACTATTTAAAACATAATTATACTAAGACATATTCAACGCTTATATGAAAACTGGGTGTCCTGTATCTTACTTAACTGCCAATGTTAGTAGGCAACATCTTAGTTATGCATCCTTTAAGGCTTGTTCACCAGCCTCTTAAAGAGAAAGCATGGGATGGGTTGATGGCTAGCTTTTGATCTTTCATTATTATTCTCCAGCTGATTTGGAAGACTCAATAATTATCCTAAAAAGACTCAGAGCACTATCAAATCATTTTTCAAGTTTCATAACTATCTCTTTAAATAGATACGTTTAAAAGCACAAGCTCTACTTTGCTTAAAATCATTCAGACTACCCATTGCCTAGAGAAATGTTCTTTTTTTTTTAAAGTATAATTAACATACAGCGTTATACTAGTTTCAGGTGTACATTATGATTATTCAACAATTCTATACATTTCTCAGTGCTCATCAAGACAAATATACTCTTAATTTCCTTAATTTATTTCACTCACCTCCCCTCTGGCAACCGTCAGTTTGTTCTCTGTACTCAAGAGCCCATTTTTTTGTTGTTGTTT
Source organism: Lutra lutra (assembly GCF_902655055.1). Lineage (NCBI taxonomy): Eukaryota > Metazoa > Chordata > Mammalia > Carnivora > Mustelidae > Lutra > Lutra lutra. The sequence continues at coordinate 156,071,861 of NC_062280.1, forward strand.
GTTTGTCCTTTTTTCCCCTTTGTTTGTTCATTTATTTTGTTTCTTAAATTCCACATATGAGTGAAAACATATGGTATTTGTCTTTCTCTGACTGATTTATCTCACTTAGCATTATATCTTCAAGGTCTATCCACATTGTTGCAATTGGCAAGATCTCATTCTTCTTTATGAATGAGTACTATTCCATTATATAGATAACCCACTTCTTTATCTATTCATCTATCGATGGACACTTGGGTTGTTTCTGTATCTTTCCTATTATAAATAATGCTGCAATAAACATGGAGTTACAAATATATCTTTTAATTAGTGTTTTTGTTTTCTTTGGGTAAATATCCAGTAGTGGAATTACTGGATCATATGGTAATTCTATTTTTACTTTTTGAGGAACCTCCATACTATTTTCCACAGGGACTGTACCAATGTACATTCCCACAAACAGTGTAGGAAGGTTCCCCTTTCTCTACCTCCTTGTCAACACTTGTTATTTTTTTTTTTTTTGTCTTTTGATTGTAGCCATTCAGACAGGTGTAAGGCACTGTGGTTTTGATTTGCATTTCCCTGATGATGGGTGATGCTGAACATCTTTTCATGTGTCTGTTGGCTATCTGGATGTCTTCTTTGGAAAGCTGTCTAGTCAGGTCCTCTGCCCATTTTTTTTAGTTGGATTGTTTGGGTTTTTTTGCTGTTGAGTTGTATAAGTTCTTTATCTGTTTTGGTTATTAACCCCTCATTGGGTATATGATTTGCAAATGTGTTCTCCCATTCAGTAGTTTCCCTTTTTGTTTTATTGATGGCTTCCTTCGCTGTGCAAAAGAATGGTTCTTTTTTTAAAATTTAATTTACTTTCATTTTTTTTCAGTGTTCCGAAATTCATTCTTTATGCACCACACCCAGTGCTCCATGCCAATATATGCCCTCCATAATACCTGCCACCAGGCTCACCCATCCCCCGCCCACCTCCCCTCCAAAACCCTCAGTTTGTTTCTCTTGTGGTTGACAAGAGTCCACAGTCTCTCATGGTTTGTCTCCCCCTCCAATTTCTCTCAACTCACTTCTTCTCTCCATCTCCCTATATCTTCCATATTATTCCTTATGCTCCACAAGTAAGTGAAACCATATAATACTTGACTCTTTTGCTTGCCTTATTTCACTCAGCATAATCTCTTCCAGTCCCATCCATGTTGATACAAAAGTTGGGTATTCATCCTTTCTGATGGAGGCATAATACTCCATTGTATATATGGACCATATCTTCTTTATCCATTCATCCTTTGAAGGGCATCTTGGTTCTTCCCACAGTTTGGCAACTGTGGCCATTGCTGCTATGAACATTGGGGTACAGATGGCCCTTCTTTTCACTACATCTGTATCTTTGGGGTAAATACCCAGTAGTGCAATTGCAGGGTCATAGGGTAGGTTCTATTTTTAATTTCTTAAGCAATCTCCATGCTGTTTTCCAAAGTGGCTGCACCAACTTGCATTCCCACAGGAAGATCTAACAATTGTAAATATTTATGCCCCCAATATGGGAGCAGCCAACTACATAAGACAACTAACTCTTAATCAAGATAGAGTCATATTAATATGAATACATTAATAGTGGGGGATCTTAACATGCCACTTTCGGTAATAGACAGATCATCCAATAGTGAGTAGACAGATTCATCCAGTAAAGAAACAAGAGCATTAAATAACATATTGGATCAGATGAACCTCATAGATATATTCAGAACATTCCACCCTAAAACAACAGAATACTCATTCTTCTTGAGCACACATGGAACTTACTCCAGAATAGACCACATACTGGGTCACAAATTGGGACTCAACTGATACCAAAAGACTGAGATTATTCCCTGTATATTCTCACCACAATGCTTTGAAACTGGAAGTCAACCACAAGAAAAAGTTTGGAAGAAGTTCAAACACTTGGAAGCTTAAGACCACCCTGCTTAAGAATGTTTGGATCAACCAGGAAATCAAAGGAGAACTTAAAAAAAGAGTGGTTCTTAATCTGGCACATAAATGTCTTTACAATCTGTACATTGCCTACATTGCTCACATTATTTCTCAGCTTTCCTTTTTGTGCCACACTAGTTCCAACTCTGTGAATTTATTTTATACTTCCTGAACAAAAATTTGACTGATGTTTTGCCACCTTCCCTATGTCTTAAATATCTATCTCCACTTTATCACAATCCTCTTGTTCTTCATGAGTTTGTGTGTGTATGCAAACCTCGTGGTTCACACTCATCTGTTTTAGATGTTTTATTACACAACTTTTGCATTACTATTTCTATAACTGTATTGTGAATCTCTTGAGATTGGGTACCATATCTCCATATTCTTTATATTCTGAGGAACGTAGACCATAAGTTACCAAATGCTAGGTAGGCATTCAATGAATGGATAAATGGAAGAATAAAGAATAATTGAGTTGTCTCTAATCCTGCCAAGAAACATTTGGCTACATCAGGAAATAGAACACATTTCTTCCCTCCATTTCTTAAATCTTACTATTGTTTCCAGTTAACATTTTGTTCACCACTCAACAGCAGAAGATGTGATATATACAGCTGTTTAATTATCATATACATTCTTTTAATGGTATAGTTACCCTTTTTTTTTTTTTTGAGAAAGAAGCAGATCAGAATATATTTTCAGTATGACAGAAAGCAAGTATGAGAAACATCAATGTCACATCATCCTGGCTGCCTGTTCTGTATTGTGCAGACAGGACTTTATCTGCTGAAAAGCTTTCTAGTTCCTCAGAGTATTTGTCTTTAATGAATACTTTTTTGAGCATACTAAATAAAGACCTTAGCATATGGCATATAATCCAGAATGATTCATCCTTTTTAGTTTGCAAATATTTAAACATATTCACCACCACACCTACCCCCCCTTCAAGTTATGAGGTTAGTAGGCAGGTTTTAATGGACAACAGTTCTGCAGATGTTGTTTTAATCTTATTGAACAAGCAATAGCAATAATCTCATTAAATAGACCAGGGAATGAATTACTATTACAATCTGTATATTAAAATGTCATGGAAGAACTGTATAACAGAAAATGGTAGAAAGAATTGACTTCTGGATGACTTTTGTAATCCTTTATGAGAAAACAGAGAGAACCATCAATTTAAAATATCAGGGGGAAAAAGTTATATTGTATATAGTGTCTTAGTGATTTTAGTGTTGTTTAAGTTAAAATTGAAACTATTACAATAAAGCTCTCATGGCTTATTTTCCTGTTTAAGGAAAGGTTTGAAAGATAAAATGGCAATGGGGTGCCTGTGTGGCCCAGTTGGTTAAGCGACTGCCTTTGTTTGACTCAGGTCATGATCCTGGAGTCCTGGAATCGAGTCCCTCATGGGGCTTCCTGCTTGGTAGGGAGTTTGCTTTTCCTTCTGACCCTCTTCCCTCTCATGCTCTCTCTCTCAATCTCTCAAGTAAATAAATAAAATCTTTTTTTAAAAAAAGAAAGATAAAATGGCAGAAAGGTAAAAATTTTCATAACACAGATTTTTTTTTCTAGTTTGAAACATCAAAGACTAATTGGCACTAAATATTACCAGAAACTGAATAATTAATTTGAGATGGAGTCTAAAGTTATTTTTGCAGCATAGAGGTCAAGTAGAAATATGTATTTAAAAAGTGAAATGAATACATCACGTTATGCATGTTTTTATAATGTTTTAAAGAAAATAAAGCAATAGATATGCTATATCGAATTAAAATCACTATTTTATTTTTCAAAAATAGACTACTTGTTAGAACACTTCCAGGTTCAGAGCAAAACTGAGTGGAAGTACAGAAAGCTCCCATATACTCCCCACTCCAACACAGGCACAGCCTCCCCTACTAACACCATCCTTTACCTAAGTGGTATGCTTATTACAATGGAGGAAACTACATTGAAAATCATTATCCCCCAAAGTCCATAGTTTACATTAAGATTCAATCTTGGTATTCTAAGGATGGATTTTAATAAATACATATGATGTATCCACTGTTATTTTACCACACAGAATAATTTCACTGCTTTAAAAATCCTCTGTGCTCCCCCTATTCATCCCTGTCTTTCGCCAACCCTTGACAACCACTGATCTTTTAGTTGTTTCCATATTTTTGCCATTTACAGAATGTCATATAATTGAAATCCTATAATATGCTATCTTTTCATATTGGCTTAGTAATTTCAGTTATTAATATGTGCTTGTTTCCTCCATGTCTTTTCATGTCTTAATAGCATATTTCTTTTTAGTGCTAAATAATATCCCAGTGTCCGAATGTACCACAGTTCCTTTATCTTTTCACATACTGAAGGACATCTCAGTTGGTTCCAAAGTTTGGCAATTATGAATAAAGCTTCTGTAAACATCAATGTGCAAATTTTTTGTGCAGTTAAGTTTTCAGCTCCTTGAGGTAAAAGCTAGGGAGCGTGATTACTGAAACATATGTCAAGAGTATGATTAGTTTTGAAAGAAACCACCAAATTGTCTTCCAAAGTGGCCATAGCATTTTGCACTCCCACCAGCAATGAATGAGTGTTCCTGTTGCTACATAGCCCCACAAGCATTTGGTTATTAGTGTTTTGGATTTTCTTCATTCTAATAGGTGTGTGGTAGTATGCTATTGTTGTGTTAATTTACAATTCCCTAATGACATATGATGCTGAGTATCTTTTCATATACTTATTTTGCATTTGCATATTTTCTCCGATGAGATGACTGTTAAGATCTTTACCCATTTTTCAATCAGGTCATGTGTTCTCAATGTCAAATTTTGAGAGTTCTTTGTATATTTTTGGTAACAATTCATTTATCAGATATGTGTTTTACAAGATTTTTTTCTCCCATTCTGTTGCATGTCTTCTGATTCTCTTGACAATGCCTTTCACAGAGCAGAGGATTTTGACTCTAATAAAAGGCCAATTTATCAAGTATTTCTTTCCTGGACTTGCCTTTGGTTTTTCTATCTAAAAAGTAATTGTTACACCCAAAGTCATCTAGAATTTTCCCCTATGTTATATTCTAGGAGTTTTATGTGTTTTTCATTTTACATTTAGGTGTAATCTATTTTGATTAATTTTTGTAAAGAGTATAATCTGTGTTTAGACTCCACTTTTTGCATGTGGATGTCCACTGGTTCCAGCACCATTTGTTGAAAAGATTATCTTTGCTCCATTGTATTACCTTTGCTCCTTTGTCAAAGATTAGTTCACTATATGTATGTGTATCTAATCCTGGGTTCTTTATTCTGTTGCATTGATCTGTTTGTTGGTTTTTTCATTTATACCACATTGTCTTGATTACTATAACTTTATAGTAAGTTTTGAAGACAGGCAGTGTCAGTCTTTCATGTCTGTTCTTTGCTTTCAGTATTGTGTTTACCATTCTGGTTCTTTTGCCTCTCTACATAAACTTTAGCACTTTCTAAATATAGAATATATTTTATTTGATAAGTGGATATATAATTTCACAAACTTCTTTTTCATTTTATACTTATTTTTCCTATTAATAAAAAATTCTTCATTAGATCAAGTTTCACTGCTGCATATAAAGTATATCAGCAAAGTTTAATCTATGCTCATATTCTTAAACAGTTAACTTGTTTTTCATTTTTTTTTAGTATTTGAAATATTCCTGAGATGAAAATTATGGTTCATAATCATGTTTTCCTATTTTTTTAGTTTTACAGATCTTTTCCCCAAGTATAATTATCAAGTCAAAATACTTGAAATAATTTTTAAAGGTCTTCGTATGTATTGTAAGCTGCATTCAAGAAATAATTACAATTCCCACAAACGGTATGTGTGTGACAGATATAATAGTATCTGTCTCATCACTTTCTCATCAGCATTTTAGACTTTGCTGTATAAATTTCATATTGTATGTAGTAATAGAAGTTTTCTTTACTTGTGAGGATGGGGATCTGGAAATGCTAATAAGGAAAATATTTCCCCAAATTTTGAAAACAGAAAACACAAATAGTCTTGTAGTTTACAGGCTTAACACTTATTTTATTCCATTTACCAATTTAGGCATTGTCGATGTGTTGTATTTTAAGACGAAAAATAGAATAAAGGATATTGTCATGTACAAAATACTCTGCAACTTAATACACTATGCAACTTATTATTTATTGAAAAATTTTCCAGTTAAGCACTTTGTATTTATTTCCTAACTTAAAACTCCACTTTAAAATGTGGGTGTGAGGGGCACCTTTTCCCCACCATTAACATTACCTTCCTTGTGGAGGGACATCTATTTCTATGATTCTCTTGTTCTCTCTTGCTCTTTTACTATCTTGTTATGAAGGAAGATGGAGTGACTTCTTTGGTAAAGTTAAGCATGCTTTGCTGGAGAATTATTTCTCAGGAGTAAGATCCAACTAGCACGCAGTATATGATCTACTGTGTTCATTGCTGTACAACTATAAGGTCAGGCACGTATGATAATCTGTCTAATCTTGTGGTTTTGTGCAAGGAGGTCCATTCACTTGCTTATAGACATAAATCACAGTCATGAAGGTATGTTTCATCAATAATAGGAGAGATATTTTGGTCTTTATATGCTAACTTCTTACATTTCTCTACTGATTGAGAGTTCTAGTAGGAAAATGTGTGTTATTTATTGGACCCTCCTCACTCCATCAAAGTAAGTTCTAATTTTAGCCTTATTTTATAGCTTTTTAAAATCTAGTTTATTATGGTTTAACACTTGAGAAACCAGGTAATTGATGAAACCAAAATTTGTAGCCATGTTCTTCCTAATTGGAAAGACTATGCTTGTAACCTATTACCTATACTATCTCTTGAAAAAGGATATAATTTAATGATCAAGTTAGACTCACAGACCAGACAAGTAAATGGAATGAACAATGACTGTTTTAGTGTCTTGGAGTCATAAATGTTTTCAGGATTTGGGGAATAATGATTATATTCAGCTTAGAACGTTGGATTATATTTTAACAAATTAAAAGTTCCTTACATTCATTAAAGTCCCTACTTCATATTTAAAAAGAGATGCAGACTTTACTTGTTAATTTTAGAGCAGCTTCTATGATACAGGTCAGATAAGTTATATCTATAGCTATGTGAAAGCACTTGATAAATTCTTAGATGTTTACTTGGTTTGTTTTGATCAGAGAAGCAGTTTTCTTTTAGAGTAGAAAGTTTGTCTTGGAAATATTAAATTGTTTAGAGCATTGGGAAATGACTTCCTTTTAATGCTTACTATAAATGTGCTTAATTTTCAAAGGAATATTTACTGCAATGTACTATGCCAAATAACTCTATCATACCTACTCATCTATTTAATTATGCAGATAAATATAGAGGAGAGTATCTCCCTGGTCTCTTCCAGCTTAGAAATTCTGTAAGTCTTTGATGATCTTGAGTTTAGGCTGAACATAATTTTATTTCCCCTTTATTCCTTTATTTCTACTTTTACCTGGGCATGCTTTGGAAGATATATTTTTATTATGTAAGGTTCAATATGTTTATTTCTTTTATTTTGTTCAATAAAATATTGACGTTTGTACTTAAAATCTATTTTGTCATATCAGATTCCCATTTTAATTACTATCTAGTTATTACTCTTCCTACTCTTCATTCCTTAATCCCCTCTTAACTCCTAAATTACTAAATTAAATAGTTTATGAGCAGACCTGAGTTTCCAAACCAATGTTAGGTCTTATGTTAATTTTAGTGTGAACATTACCTTTGACATGTTTCTGACAAGTTCTGTTATACAAATATGACATGTGGCTGGACAACTCATGTGTTAGTAGACACAATTTTATACCTTCGGCTGACGAATTTTCTTTAGAAAACATTTCTATCCCAAGGCCATCCCATAATGTGAAAAAAATGTAAAATCATTTTCATACCTTAAGACAACTTCATGAAGCAACCTGGTGACATGAAAAATGTGGATTTTATAGTCAGGGACATCTAGGTTGAAATTCCACACTTACTATTTGTGTGATCTTGGAAGAATTGCTTAACTTATTAATCTACCATTTTACCACTCATAGAGTAGAGTTGATTATACTTACTTGCAAAACTGTTGAAAGGGTTTTTAGATACTCGATGCCAAATGTTTGGCATTTAGTTATTGCTCAGCAAATTAAAGCTCCACATATTCTCTGCATATACTTGCTACGTATAGACAGGCATATGTCTGAGGCAAGATGAGGTAGCAGAGGAAGTTTTTTAACACCTATGCTCTCTTTCTTCATTAATCTAAAGTCTTGTGCTCTTGTATGATGGTACTTATCTCAGGGTGCTGAAGTTCTCTGGAAGAAATAATGTTTTCCATCAGTTAGCTTAAATGCCTTGGGGTTCCTTAAGCTAATCCATTCCTTCTCTTTTGTGCTTTCTCTTTACTAATAATGTTAGACAGTTTTCCACTTGACAATGATTTATGCATCATGGTTTTTCAGATTTCTTGCTGCTGGTGTTGGTACCTCCCAAGGAACTTGTACATAATTCACTCCCATTGTAGCAAATACACGTGGACTAAAGGGGTATTCTTGCCAATGGAGATAGTTTAAAACCAAAGAAAGAGACTTCTTTTCTTCTTCTGGACACATTGAAGTGCTACAATTACATGTTCTGCACCAGGAAATAATGGAGAAAATAAATGATCTTCCTGTGAGGTATTTGAAATTGCCATACTGGTTTAAGAAGTTTTACTTCATTTACAATAGCTTGGATACAGTGATTTCTTCAGAATAGTTTTAATATTTAGACTTGTTAGCATCAAAGATGTGATATGACATGTTTAGTTTAACACATTCTTTTAATTTCTGCTTGGGTAAACAATTCCCTTTAATAAAGCTTATAAATAATGCAGTTGACATTCAATTATCCATTTAAATTATTTCCATTTGTTTCTCTTATTTATCACCTGTTATTTAAATTGTCTGTCATCGTTGACTCTCATTCTTCATTCCCACATGCAATGTAGTCACAATGTTATGATTTACTTGGTTTCTAAATATCTTCCATTACAAAATACTATAAATCATTTATTTTTAAAAATATATATTAAGTATCAAAATTTATATAGATGTAAAAAGGACTTTATGTGGTTATTTTTTATTCTATGGATGAATTTTCAATTTTAGTGAATTGGATTTATTATCACTTCCTTATAATTGTCTTTATTAAATGTTGTACTGATACATTAAAAAGCATATAAAACATGTAGAAGGCATAGAGAAAAGACACAGAGTAAGAAATAACAACAAGTGGCACCTGGGTGGCTCAGTCAGTTAAGTGTCTTGATTTCAGCTCAGGTCCTGATCCCAGGACTGTGGGATAAGAGCCCTGCATCAGGCTCTGTGCTGAGCATGGAGGCTGCTTGAAATTCTCTCCCTCCCTCTGCCCGCTCCCCCCTTAAAAAAAAAAAAAAAAAAAAAAATATATATATATATATATATATATATATCTGTTAGCCTTGAAGTCTCCTGCAAAAAAAAATATATATATATATCTAGCCTTGAAGTCTCCTGCAAATACCTTCCATTTTTCTTCCCTCTCTTCAATAGGCAAACCTATATAGAACTTTGTATCTGTTAACTTTCTCTACTTTATAGTTCTAACATGAATCTTTAATTTCTCCAATGTTTGTTTAGATTGATTTTGTACTTTATGTTAAAATAGTCATATTATATGTATTCTTTTACAACTGATTTTTCTTTCTTCAATAATATTTTCCCAAGAGTTATCCATTTTGTGGCATGTTATGGCATGTAGTTCATTCCATTACCCTATGCAGAGGCAACTTCTAGCAGAAAATAGCCACTGATTTTGATTGTGACAAGAAGTGTCACCATATGAATGTACCACAACTTATTTGTCCATTCTGCGGCTATGGTCATTTAAATTGTTTTCCTTTTTTTTTTTTCTTTTTCGATTTTCTTTATTATTGCTGTTACAACCAATGCATTTATGAATGTTCCTTTACATGATATGACTTATACAGGCTGTACATTCCATCTCTATCTCTTACTTAATGCGCTAACCTCTCTATTCCTTATTTTTCCAACTGGACAGAGGGGAAAAATTACTTCTTTCATAGGGCTGCCATGGGGAATAAGTGAGATAATATATAAAGTTGTTTAGTAGTTTATTAAATGCTGGGTAAGTATCAATTATCATAATGTTTCCTGAACCAGGTGAACAAAAGGATATATGTCATGGAGTGGAATTTCTGAGTTATAATATATAAGGCCTCTTAAATTATACCATGGCCAATTGTGAGGAGTCTCGTATTATCCATTCTCCCTCCTTCCATAGTGATGCCATTTTAGCTGGGAACATGATTGTCTACCTGAAGGCTGAATTTCATAGACACTGCAACTGTGTAAGAGTTATGTGATTAAGTTCTTGCCTGTGGAATGTCACATGAAATAATGGATACCCTCCTTCTTCTTGTCCTTAAAAAGATTCATAAATGCTCTTTTTGTACATTCCCCCCTTTTCATTTGTGAGAGAATATTAGAATTAGGGCAAATGCCTTGGAGCTGAAGATGAAAGCCACATGCTGAAGGTGTCAGAACTACTTTACTAACTGTTCTAATATCTGAGAGAAATACACTTTAATCTCAGACACTACTTGGGGCATCATTTTTTCAGCAGCTCTGGCTATAGTCTAACAAGTCAATATGAGGTTGACGAAAGGAGAAAATAATCAAGCCTTGTTTCAGATGTCTACACAGGGTTTGTTGGCACAGCCAGGAGCAACATTATAGCCCCATTTAGAGTGCCTGCATGGGACAATGGGGAAGGAAATCCTTCTAAGCCATATGTAAACTTTGCTTAGAAGGAGAGATAATCAGAAGCAAAACTCTGAACCAGTTAATGACCGTTAGTCAACAATTTGGTCAAATTTTCTCAAACATAAAAGGAAAAGTTTTGGAGGATTGGAGGTGGTTCAAGGTCAGAAGTATATGCATGGATCTCTTGGAATGCATTCATATTGTGACAATAGTTATAAGCCACAAAATGCTCACCAAAGAGCTTTCACTGCAGAAGATGGTGTCAGTGATCAGGTGGACAAAGTCACTTATTATCAGGCGACTTGTGCCAGTCACCTTAGTGCTTGCTCAGTAGTCTCTTAGGCAAAACAGTTACAGCATCAGGATGCGGGTGATGTATGGATTCAGCAACCTGGGTTTTCCCTCCCGGATGCTGATCTGGCTACTGCTATTGCTAAGACTACCAAAGCAACAAAGACTGGAGAGTGCCCATTATAGCATCAAATCCAGGGAGGATGACCCAAATGCTTGATGGTGAAAGATTGCTTTCATTGGTTTATGAAAACCAATGATTTATTCTCCTTGGAACAGACACTAACTGTGGTTATGAACTTGTTTTCTCTACTTGTCCTACTTCTGCCAGAATAACTATAGCTCAATGTTCTGAATTTCATATTCACTGAAACAGATTCCCTCACAAGGTTCCTCGCACCACAAAACTGTCTTACAGAGAAAGCAGTGAGGCAGTGGGGTTCAGTATTCTTACTATGTGCCCTGCCACCCACAACAGCTGAACTGATTTTAAAAAAAGTAGGAGTCCTTCTGAAATTTCAGTTATAGTGCCATTTGGGAATGATCACATTTTCTTAAAAGTGCATACTGAGTTTTATCAAATACTTTGAATTTTATCTAATTTTATCTAATTCTTTTTTAACATCTATTGAGAAATTCATATTAATTTTTTCTTTCATCTTTTAATGAAGTATATTACTGTCATTGATTTTTCTAAAATGAAACCAACTTTTTTCCTGTATGAACACAACTTCATTACATGTTACTCCATTACTTTATTTATTCATTATATCATCTTCATTACACATTACTAGTTTCAATTTGCTGGTTATTTCTTTTTTAATTAGGAGGATTTGAGGAGAATAAGACCAGAAGTTGCATTCTCCAAATGCTTCAGGCAAAAAAAACAAAAACAAAACAAAACAAACAAACAAAAAAACAAAAAAACCACATCAAAATGAAAGATGAGAGTCATAAAAGAGGTTGGAACTTAAATATTGGTGAGCAATTGGATGTGAGAGGTAAGTGAGAGTAAAATTTTAGCGTGGGATGATTTAGGTAATTGCGTAAATGTTGTCAGCAATAATAAGCTCAAGAGGAATAAGTTTTGGTGGAAAGATAATGAATTCTATGATGTACATACTGATTTAGTGTATCTTTAGAATATCCAGATAGAGAATTCCAGTAAACAAATGGATAAACTGGTGTGATCAAGAGAGTTGCTTTGGCTGATATGTAGATTTGGGAACCAACAGACTATAATTGGAAATAAAAACTCTGATAATGAATAAGGTAATAAGAAAGAACATAACATTAGGAAAATAAAATGGCAAAACCCTCACAAGTTGAGAAAAAAAAGGAAATAAATACTTTGAGACAACCAGCAGTTTTTGCCACACAGTAAAAACAGTAGGGTTGTTCTCATGCAGTTTTTGTCTTGTTTTAAAGTGATAGGGAATTTACATCATTTATGTACTGAAGAAAAATACTTGGAAGAGAAAGAAGAATTGAAAACATGAGAGCAAAGCTATAGTTTCAAAAGCAAGCCTGAGGAAAAGAGAGTAAAATAGATCTAGAGAAGTATTATAGGAAACAGCCTTAAACAAAAGAGAAAAAAACTTTGTTTATACTGCTGAAAAGGAGGACATGATGCTATAAATATAAATAAGTTGATTGAGAGAGAAGTGAGAATTCGATATTTTCAGTTTTCTCTCAGGTAAATTGTGAGGTGATTTACTGAGATAGAACAAGATGTGATTTGATAGGGATACCAGAAACCTTTAGGTTTTAACATACTGCTTACTTGTGTGAATATTTCTTTTTAAAGATTTTATTTATTTACTTGAGAGAGACTAGAGCATAGTGAGAGAGAGCATGAGCAGGGAGGAGAGGGAGAAGCAAGTTTCCTGCTGAGCAGGAAGCCTGTTGCAAGGCTCTATCCCAGGACCCTGGGATCATGACCTGAGCCAAAGGCAGATGCTTAACTGACTGAGCCACCCAGGTGGCCATTGTGTGAATATTTTTGAGCAACTCATCAGCTGAAGTGTAGAGAGTTATCATGTATCTTCTATTTTCTTAACATAATATGCTTTTTAGATAAGTAGCATATAACATGTTAAATTGGCCAGAGTTGCTGTGTAAGGGCAAAGAGGATCCAATCTTACAAGTATCCAAGGAAAACACAACTTGTAGTTTTGAATAAGCTCCTTTCATGGTTTGATTCCTTCTAATTTGAAAACTACAAACATGAGAAATTAAAGGGCTTAAATAAACAAGATTTTCTGACTTAAGCCTTTGATTTATTTTCAGTTAGATTCATATGAGGAGTTGGGTCTCCTGGGGGGGCTCAGTCGGTTAAGCATCTAACTCTTGGTTTCATGATCTCAGGTCATGATCTCAGGGTCTTGGGATCAAACCCCCAGTTGAGCTCCACACTCAGCATGGAATCTGCTTGAGATTTTCTGTATCCCTGTCTCCCTCCCACCCACTCACACAAACTCTCTCTAAAATAAATAAATCTTTTTTTTCTTTCTTTTTTTTTAAAGATTTTATTTATTTATTTGACAGACAGAAATCACAAGCAGGTAGAGGAGGCAGGCAGAGAGAGGAAGAAGCAGGCTCCCTGCCGAGCAGAGAGCCCGATGCGGGGCTCGATCCCAGGACCCTGGGATCATGACCTGAGCTGAAGGCAGAGGCCTTAACCCACTGAGCCACCCAGGTGCCCCTTTTTTTTTCTTTCTTAAGGAAACATGTGAGAAGTGCATTGGGGTGGGAAAAGTTGTATTGGGCAGCGTCTGCTCCCTTCACCAGAGGATATCTCTATATAGAAAGTTAATTGCATTAATTAGTAAATGCTAATACTCAGCCACTGTACCAAATTCATAATAGTTTTGAAGAGTAGTAGCTTCCAAAGAACTTTCACCAGAGAAACTATTTATTTCCGAATTGGAAGAAATTCCAAGAACTTTTTCAGACGTAGATGATAGTATGATCATAGTATGATAATTGGGTCTAAAGAAGTCTTATCTTTTTTAAAGATAACTGCAATTAAAAAAAAACCTCATATATGTCTTTCAAAAGTGAGTACTGTTACACTACTAGAGCTCAAGAAATATAGAGATAAATCCAGGCAATTGACCACAATTTATTTGTATAGGGCCAGTGAAGATATACAATTTCAAATTCAAAAACTTCTGACTGAAGGAATATTATATAAAATTATCCTGAAATGCCTAAATAACTAAATTTCTGATTGGCTTAGGAGAGTAAGGTAAAATGTCAAAGATTTGTTTTCATAAAAGAGAAACAGTGAGAGAGAGAATTGGACATTAACCGAAATGTTGGAAAAACATGAAGGCATCTAAATGAAGGACAGAGAATTGGAGAAAGGAATGAGAAAAAGACTTTAGCTTACAAGTCATTCTGGCCTAAAGGAAGGAATATTTGATTTGGAATTTAAAAGGCTTAATTCATATCCTGTTTCTAACCAACTGTGACTTTAAACATTTAGCCATTTTGGACTTGCCTGTTTATCGTTTGTGTTATGAAGAAATAATTTTTGTCTTGTTTCCTCAAAGGACAGGTGCTAGGATTATAGAGCAGCATAATATAAAAATATTATGAAAAATAGTTGATAAACTTTTCTTGTCACTCTCTGTGGTCTCTAGGACTTTCCAAGAATTTCTGGCCAAACCAAACAACTTGTTTTATCTGCACATCTGTAGAATCTAAAGGATCTTTGACCTGAACGAGAATAGCAATCTAATCAATTTAAGTAAGCTTTCTTCAGATAGTTCTGATTGATAGAAACAGTCTGAAATCCTTGAACAGAAAGAACAAACTTATTCTCCCATGGCTGTTCTATAGTTAGGTGCTTCCTGAGGCTAAATTTATATTTATAAGATGGGTTTCAGTCACAATAAATCAGTCCTTTAAGATTCTTTCTCATGTTTCTGGAAGCTCTACTTCTTCTGAGTACAGGGCAACTGTTTGGGTTTTCATTTCCTCTCTACATTGAGTTGTGAACACTTCTTCGTATTTGGCTTTGTTATATCTGTTATTAAGGCAACTGTGCTTAAGACCCTGCTCTCCTAAAATCCACCTCTTAACCTTGTTGTCCTGTCAAGCTACTTTACCAATTTCTTTTATTTTGTAGAATATCCCATAAATTCAAAACCCAGATCTAGACATGTTTTCCTAGAAGAAAGATGACTCTGGTATCAAGAAGTCTAACAGAAATGTCAATCCTTACATAAATATCTCACTACACATATACCTAACAGTGTACTGTAAAATTTGGGGAAATAATTTAAGTCTCCTGACAAACTGTTACTAAATATTGTATTTATTTCTAAATCAAAGATGGAAAGAGGGGAAAAGTTCATGGTTGACATTTTCATTTCAATTTGCTATTCTTAGTCATTATACACACACACACACATATATGCCTATATGTGTATATATTATATATGTATTTACATATATGTGTATGTGTGTGTGTATATATACATGCTATTACTGACCATGTTATTTCTAAAGTTTTTCTAAATAGTGTACACAGGGCGCCTGGGTGGCTCAGTGGGTTAAGCCGCTGCCTTCGGCTCGGGTCATGATCTCAGGGTCCTGGGATCGAGTCCCACATCGGGCTCTCTGCTCAGCAGGGAGCCTGCTTCCCTCTCTCTCTCTCTCTGCCTGCCTCTCTGTCTACTTGTGATCTCTCTCTGTCAAATAAATAAATAAAATCTTTAAAAAAAAATAAAAAAATAGTGTACACAATGTTTAAGTGTTCTTTAAACTTATTGCTACACTTGGTAGTAATTTCAAGAATCAGTTCATGGAACATTTATAACTCGAAGAATATTTACCTGATTATACTGGAAGAATCTCTCTTCAGCAGACATTTACTTTTTGTAATCAGCCTTCACCAGTATCAGCAGTCCTGTCAGTTTCTGTGCTTGTTCCGAGCTTCTCTGCATGGCCAAGCAGCTAGGTAGGTCATTTGTCACAGAACATAAAGGAAACAATTCACCACTTTTGAAGTGGGAAATCCAAATGTACCAGCCTGTCAGTAATTCTTGCTATAATTCCATCTTTGCATAATCAGGGAGATGAGCTGCCAGCAGTCTGCTCATGTGCAAAAGTACAGCAACATCTTGGAGTTAGTTTTCCATGTACGCCCATAAATTTTTATGAGGGGTGTATGTTCTAATCAGCAAAACACATTTAAAGAAAAAAATAGGTATTCTTTTTTAAAAATGAACAAATTTTACTTTTTAATGAAAACAGTGATGGCAGCAGACTAATTTGAAGGACATCTTTTTAGTGAAGGATTTTGTTCCAACTCAAGGCCATGTTCTGGATTTCCAAAAACTGGCACTGGCAGACCCCAGTCAGATGTACTCACTACCGAGTCCATTTCACCTCCTAGTCAACCCAACTCAGAACGTACATAAATACAGGAGTTTACTGCCTTTAGTACTTGGTGCTTCAGTTGAATCTGTTTGATTAAACAGGTTTCCCTTTCAAAATGATTTCAATATGTATAAGGCCAAATTAAACATGCCTACTCTAAGAATTTTTTTTTCTGTCATGCCTTAATTGGAAAATATATAATAAAACTAAGGAAAACCCTTGAAGAAATCTGTAGTAAATACGAGTATGACACCATTGATTTCTTTAACCTGTTATTACTTTTTTAGTCTCAGTGCCAAATGCCATAAATAACCTCTCAGCCACCATATAGTTCATAGAAATCAATCATAGCAATCAAATGAAAAGTATATTCAACACACAAAACTGATTGGAACTGCCTAAAATAAAAGAATCAAGGTTTTAAAAAATGCATTTTCAAATAATTCACATTCCAACTCTTACTAAAGCCACATGTAGTGGAGATAATTTTAACAAAGAAATTCTCCATGAACTCAAGTTCTCCAATATATTTTTATTTAATTTTTAAAGATGTAATTTATTTACTTGAGGGAGAGAGAGAGAGAGAGAGCGAGCAAAAGTAGGGGGAGGGGCAAAGGGAGAGGGACAAGTAGACTCCCCACTTAGCATAGACCCGACTTGGGGCTTGATGCCTGGCTCTGATCCCAGTACCCTGAGATCATGACCTAAGCTGAAATCAACTGAGCCACCCAGGCTCCCCCAACTGTATATTTTTAAATAAAAAATTAAAATGTTTCTGGAGTACAACCAAAAAAAAAATCATTTAAAAATAAATAAGAAGAGAATGAAAGTCCTTGCTTCTTTTTCTTCCTCCTCAAATAAACTTATCACTATTTTGAAAGAGTTTTTTGGGGTTTTGTTTTTATGATTCCTGACCTTCAAATCTATGCATACAAATGAAGTTAATTTTTTTTAATTTTTTAAAGATTTAGTATTATTGACACACAATGTTACATTCGTTTCAGGATACAGCAGAGTGATTCGACATCTCTGTAGTTTATGCTATGCTCACCACAAGTGTAACTACCACCATGCAGCTCTATTACATTACTGTTACAGTATCATTGACTATATTCTCTGTGCTGTGCCTTTTATCCCCATGACTTGCTCAGCTTTGCTTTTTGTTTACAGTTTAATGGTCCCATCTATACCTGCTCATATAGGTGGGATCTTTGTAAAACCCAATAAAAAAATTAGCATTTCAGAGACATTTCTGAGAGAACATTTGAGAAGAAGCTATAATAAAAAGTGCACCGTTTTCTGTACCCATCTGGTAATACCATTTTTCTCCTCTACTGCTCTGACCTACTTTGTCAGTATCTTATCCCTACAGACTAATTCCTGGAAACTTGCTTCGCCACTGTCAGCAATGGTGCTCAATAAGAACAAGTCAATATCTTTGTCATGGGTGTCATCTTCCGCTATTCCCAAAGCCACAGATCCTCCATAAGTCAGAGCTGTGCTGGGTGCTAGGCTGGCCTGAAAGAATATCCCTCACATTGGGTCACCTACTTGCCCCTAGAGTTTGACAGTCTTTTTATTAAAAAAAAAAGGGGGGGGGTAGTTAACTTCTAAGTATATTCCAGAATCTCATAGTGACTTAGGAAAAAGAAATATTGCCAGAATTTGGTACTGACCCCTCTAACCATATGACAATTAAATCCAGAACAAGGAACTCAAACCCAATTCCAAATACAAGCCGATTGGAATATGGATGCCCAACCACCTCTTCTACCATTTTCTCATCATCCCCAGTGACCCTTATAAAAATAAGTGCTCATGTATAGTGAGATATGCAAATAGATAATATGAAGGAGGGGCAGCTGCGTGCATGGTATGTAGCACCACTATAGCCAGAGAAAACAGCATGTTCTGCACATTTTGTATACTTAACTAAAAAAATTAATAGCCTAACAAAGCAGATGACTCTTTCCCAGAAATAGTCCTTGATCATGCATATAAAGAACTGTATTACTGTATTATACTGCTATGTAGTAATAAATAATTGCCTATAATAATTTCTCCTTACCTTGCTTATTAGACTGAATAATCAAGGATTTCTCATGACTGTCTCACTAGAAGTAAGAATGATTTCTATAGAGGACCCAGAGAGTTTTCTTGTACCATTCTATCTTACCCCAGATCTAGTTGCTATCCTTTATAATTATAATTTTATGAAGTTAATTAACTGGACTTTATTATATCTGAAACTATTGTTTATGGCAGGGGGTTTCTCTTTTACCTGAGATGAAAAAACAAACAGGTCAACTGAGAAAGCACACAAAGCCAAATATAGCTGTGGAAAACCAGAACATGGAGCCCAGGATCAGAAGAAGAGAAAGACAAGAGCTGGAAGCAGTGGAGAGCACCTGTAGGCCAAGACAGAGAATTAGGCTTGTTGTCTATTGGCTAGTTGTATTTAAAGCACCAGAGAAAGAAGAGACTTCCTCATTTTAACCTCAGGGTGGATCAGACCGGGCTTTCTTGTCTCTACTGGTCAATAGTATTGATGTATTATATCTTTTTCCTGTGGTGAAAAGGGGCTTCCTGTGATCATTCTTTTATCTTGTGCACTTAACTAAGTTGTTGAAAAATGAATCTAGCATTTCCTCAAGGACCTTTTGAAGCTCCATACTTTCGATTGAATCGATGAAGCAGGCCATTGGGAAGTGGGGCTGGAGTTGTAAGCACGTGTGTATTAAAACAAGTTTAAACTTTTGTGATATTTCTGAGGTCCTATGTGAGTATTAAAGAACCACAAAGTTTATCCATTCAAAAATTATAATCACGGCCCAGTAAATCGTAACCCTTTGTCTTTAAAACATACACAAAACTGCAGGAATCATCTGATTATTAGCTCAATTTGTTCCCTTCAACTTTTACTTCTACACTTTGACTTTGCTTCTTGCTTTTGAGCCTATGACTGTCCTTTTAATAAGACTATAAAACCTAGACCCAAAGATGTGTTCCACTAAATGAAGTTTAAATTCTACAATCTGGCTGGTATACTATAATTCTATGGTATACTATAATTCTACAATCTGGCTGATTTTATACACACACACACACACACACACACACACACACACCATATAAGAGGTCCACATCTTTAGGGGAGATTAGGATTCATACAACAAATTTATCATATAAAGCATGGTTAGCCGATTCCAAACTCTGTTCACAGGTTGATCAGGAGGACACTCCTCTCATTAAAGGGGGTGAGAAATATATCTGTGAGGAGAACTGATGTTTTTGTGAAGAGCTCTGGGTTGGATACTTTTTGTAAGCCATCCATGAGGATGGATTTGCTGCCATTGAACTAAGCTCCAAAATCATAATAAACTGTAGGATATATCTGAGTTACAAAACTATGAGGTTCAATGGTAGGCACAGCAGCACTCCATTAACAATGACCTGGTTTATAAAAGATCAGGCTCAACTATGTCCTGAAGGCATAAAAAAGTTGCATGATTATTTGACTTAGATACCTATGTCTCCTACTCCTGCTGCTATTCTTCCTCCCTCTCAATCTGCCTCTTTGGCCTCATAGGGAGTTCCCTATGAACTTCTGACTAAGACAAAAAAATGAATCTGGTTGACAAGTGGTTCTCTATGATAATGCTGAAATTACCTGAAAATAGAGGAGTGCAAAAATACCCCATTCCAGGGTGTCCTTGAAGGATCATGGTGAAGGGAAATTCTTTAAGTGGACAGATTATTGGGCAATGCATATGGCTGTTCATTTTGTCTGGAATGAGAGATGTTTAGAATTATGGATGAGCACTGATTTATAGGCAGTGAATAATGGTTTTGCTGAGTGATCAGAGTCTTTCAAACAACTGGTCTGGAAAATTGGTGCAATAGGTTCTGGAGTAAAGGTATGTGGGAAGATCTTTACAAATGGGCAGAGAACATAAATATAAAGATAATGGTGACCCATGTAAATACTCACCCAAAAGGTAAACTCAGTTTAAGGGTATTTTCATAGTTTTGTGGACAAGATAACCATTTTTGTCAGTATTAGTCAGATTGTGCCCTCACAATGCGAGAGGCCATGTTGGCAGGGATATTATTCATGGGATCAAAAATGGGATCTTACATTACATTCCTGTCTGGCAACAGCCACCAGTGAGTGACCAATCTACTCTGGAAAAACACCATTCTTGGAGAATCAATCTACCACCTGGTGGCGGGCTGATTACACTGAAGCAGCCCCCTCCTGGAAGGGAGAGTGCATTAGTATCAACTGGATAAGCACTTGCTCTAAATACAGATTTTTATTCTCTGTTTACAGTGTTTTTGGCAGAGCCCCATTCATGTACTTATAGAATGCCTCAATTATCATAGAATGTCTCAATAGCACTGCTATTGACCAAACAAATAATTTTATGGCAAGTGAAGTGAGCCAATTAGATCATGCTCATGGAATTCACTGATCTTACTACGTTTCCTATCATCCTGAACCCGTTGTCCTGAGAAAATAGTGGAATGACATTTTGAAGACTCAACTATAACTACACTGTTTGGAAATATCTTGAGGGGTTGGGTAATTTCCATACAATGTAGTTTCACTTAATCAGTGATTAACAAGGGGTGCCGTTTCTTCCTAGCCAGTATTCACAGGTCAGGGAATCAAAGATAGAAATCGGAGTCATTTCTCTTTTTTATGCCTCAGTAACTTGCTAACAAAAATTTTGTTTCCAATAATTGTGAATTTGGGCATTTCTGATTTAAGCATCTTAGTTCACAAGGGAGTAATGCCTCTGCCAGGGGTCCCATCAAGGGTTGCATTAAATTTGAAGTTGAAGTTGCCATTTAGCCAAATTGGGTTCCTCATGCTACTGAATCAATGGACAAGGAAGGGGGCCATTGTACTGGCTGTGGGGAATAATTCTAATATCCTGGAGAAATTGAGCTACTACCAAATAATGGGGTTAGAAGGAATATGTGTGGAATGGAGATGATTGCCTGGAGGGCTGCTCAGAACTTCTAGGACAAATGATAAAAGGCAGCTGAAAACCACAACTCTGTTCAGGCAGGACTGCTAATGGACCCAATCACTCAGGAAAGAAAGTCTGGATCACTCTACCAGGCCAAAAATTAGGATGGACAAAGTGATTGCTGAGAAGAAAAGCTATGTGGAATGGGCAGTCGAGGAAGATAGTTATAAATAGCAGTTAAGAACACATGAGCAGTTGAAGAACTGAGAATTATAATAGTTATAAATATTTCTTCCTGTTCTGATATGAATCCATTTGTAAACCCATTAATTAATTAATTTTCAGTTTCCCCTCTTCTATTCCCCCATAATCTAACATAAGACGTGTCAACCTCGTATCTCAGTATTTAAGTTCTAAACTATCAGAAGGTCAATGTGATTCAGCTAGAAAATGACATCACCCAAGGTGGATAAAGAAACTTTATATCCTTTTTAAGAAAGAGCTAGTATGCTTTTGATTGTATAATGGATACTGGTATGATTTCAGGTGGAAAAATGACTTAACTGTTATTTTCCCTGAAAGGTTAAGTATGATTAAAAGAGGTGAATACTGATGGCCAGCTTGACAAGTGGTGGCGGGGAGCTTTTGTGGTGTTTATTATGCCAATATAGCCACCTTGAAACTTATCTTCCCTTTGCAGATCCAGATTAGAGGTGGCCACAATAGAAATTTTTCAAGATTTGGAAGGAAGAAGTGAATAAGAAGCTATTTTTGTGCACTGAGTTTGATATAAGGTACCCAACACTGGCAGATCACACATGATGTCTCTGTTCTGTTAACTCTGAAAATGGCATGAGGCAGTTTCCAGGCCTGCAACTCTATGAGCTTCCAAAATATCTCTTCCAACTTCTCGATGCCATGGACCAGATGTGCATTTAGTTCCATGGCAAATGATGAACAACGCTTGCTTTTTCTGTAGGTCATTCACATTATCAAATTTCTAGAGCAGGGAACTGAAGGACTCCATTGAAATCTGCTTTTTGTTCCTTTTCCTGGTTCTATGCTTGCTAGGACCTGTACCCACTTTAGACATGCTTCATAGAACAAATAGTGCATGTCCTCCTTGTAAGGGACAGGAGTTAATGATATCTGTAGAGTCTTTCAGGATGATAGGTAACATCCAAGAAAGGACTAGGTGAGAATGACCAGACAGATCCATCATATGCACATTCCAGACCACCGGCATTAGACATCTAGATGCCAAAACCCTCTGGTTCCAAGGAGTAATTCACCCATGAGGATACTGGGGCCCATGTTTTTGTTCTAACCACAATCCTCAAATAAAAGCCCAGACCCTGAGCAAAGATGAGATTCTCTCTCCTTTATTTTCTGAGTCGCTCAGACACTCTCTCTGTACCTGCACCCTCTCTATACTTCAAATAAACTCCTCTCACTTCCTGCTATCTTGCATTTAATTTTTCTCCTGTGTATAGCCAGGGACCCTCTTGGCTGGTCCTGTGGGACCCCTTTTGGATCTGTGTACTTGGTCCACCTGCATCATCTCAATGTGGTGAAACAGGTAGGTTTTATTTTACCCTTGTACTTTCCAATTCATCCTTATTCTCCTCCAGGTTATATGCAAGGCTGAGTTATCATGACTTCAGGTCTGACGCTAGACAAAAAGGCAACATCCTTGTATAGACCCATTAGTTCTCATATTGTGTTTGGTCTAGTTCCTATAATGATTCTCTTTTGCTCTATCACCCATTTGATTCTGCTTCTCTTATCAAACCCTGATTCAAATTGGGACTTTATAATTTTTATGTTTATGTACCTAATGCCTAACAGTATGCTTAGCATTAAAAAAATCTTTGATAAATCCTGGCTGACTGGCGATGTTAATGGTACTTGATGACCATCACTACATTCATCTTTTTCAAGGACTTAGTTTATATTTCTGCCCTACTTAAGACCCCAGCAATTGACCTTATCCCTGGATGGGCTGCTCATACCCACCCTTACCTCCAGAGGGAGGAATCAGCTGAGGGGAAAGGATTACACAACATACGTGTAAAAGAGTAACTTGAAGTCTCTTTGGGATTTGAAGTATTATGTTTCTTCAAAATCAATAGGATGTGATACAACTTAAGATAATAGGTAAATTAACAATTAAATTTAACAACAATTAAATCACATTAAAAACAAAATTGTGAAAACCTCTGAACACCATTAAAAGGAAAAGCTATTATAATATCTATTTTATGCATCTAATATTTGTTCACTCAGTTTCCAATGTTCGGAATCTTTCCAGTTTGTTTTTTTTTAACCTATTGGACGAATTTCAATATGTTTCCTTTTCAGAAACCCTTGTTTTAACTCTTGCCATGCAATCATACCTTATGTACATGTTTTAAGAGGTCTTACTTAGCTTTGGTAATGGCAACAGATCAGAAGACAAAAATCATAGTGGCCAAGAAAAAAGTCCACACAGGGAAGCAGCAGAGTTGGTGAAGAGGGCTCCAACCCAGGTGTCTGGCACCTGGTCCCAGAGTGGCAAGGGCATATGGATGTGGCCCAAGTGTGAGAGCCTGATAATGGAGGTTGTTGGGGGGAGTGAACTCTGGTTTGGTTGGTTTGCACTGAAAAACATGCTTCTGGATGATTTGTTTACTCTCTTGTAGGAGCTGGCTAAGTGGGCAGCAATCCCTCCAGGGTCAGCCAGCCCCAGATATCAAAGCATCAGAATACACGGGGAAAAAAAATGACATGGTTAATACAGTATTGACAAACAGCTGGTTAAACAGTTGTCCTTACGAAGGATAGGAGAACAAGCTATTTTCAACTCAGGAATATCACAGTTTAAGGATTAGTTTGTTCTATCATCTGTGATGAAAAAAAGTATTTTATATTGCCAACTAAATTCAAGTTGTGGAAAAACTGAGTATAGACTAGCACCTAGGTCTTTTCATTTAAAAGGATTATATGGAAGAGTCAATGTTATTCTCATGTATTTTGGGTTGGGTAATTGTAGTTGTGAAATGAGAGTCAGAAAAGGTCTTGCAGTCTTTGTACTTCTAAATGCTTGTGGATTTCACTGTAATTTAACATCACATAAACACAGGAAAAAAAAAAAAAAACCTCACAGTTTTGAAACTGCCAAGCTTTTCATCAAGGAAACATTGTTGGGACCCAATTTTTCTGTTGGAATAGGAGGTGGGTAGGCCATTCAGAAGCTCTACGCTTCAGGAGTCTGGGTGGCATGATCCCTTCCTCCCTAGTCACAGCTATGGAAAGGTGTATTTTTTATCACTCAAAGAAGGCTCTCTAACTTAAATTATAAATTAGAAAATTAATAAAGTGTTAAGAGAGGAGATCTCATGCAAGTGTTTTAAGATTGGCTTGTTAAACCCGACTGACCACTAAAAATTAGGAATAGTGCTTTCCTTATTACTGGAATTCAAAATTACACTCCACTTCTTATCAAGAGTACTTTGAAACAAAACTGAGAAATCACTTTTGTTTTGTTTTGTTTTGTTTATAAACATATAACGTATTATTTACTTCAGGGGTACAGGTCTGTGAATCCCCAGTCTTACACAATTCACAGCGCTCACCATATGTCCATAACCAGTGTCCATATGTCCATAACCCAGCCACCTGTGATTTCAAAGCCATCCATCTATTGAGTCATTCATTCCTTTATTCAGCATGTATTTGCTGATGGCCCACTGTGGGGCAGACACTGTTCTATTTGCTGGGAATTTAATACCGAGGATGACAAGCAGTTCCCTGTCAGGATGGAATTTATAGTCTCCTGAAAGTAGGTGGACATTAGCAAGTAAAGAAACGATTAAGCAAAAAATCACTTTCAGGCTAGAGAGAAAAGCTATGAAGGAAATAAATGGGTTGGTAATTAGTAATTGAAGGACGAGATAGATAGTTTTAGACAGAGTGGGAAGGTAAGGTCTCCCAGAGGAGGCACCATTTGCACCAAGACCTGACATATATAAGAGAGTGGTTCCTCATACCTGAGGCCAAATTAACTGAATAGGTAGGAGCCTTAGTTAGAAAAGCGTATTATAAGTGCAATGAAATTCCACTGAAGGCTTTTAACCAGACCTAATATAGTTTTACCTTTTGGCAAATTAAGAAAAGAAGAAGTAGTATTTTGCTACTCTGTAACTCAAGATATCATTATGCCTATTTTTTCCAAATAATTTTTCCAATTACAATATTGTACCTACATTACACTATGTTGGGTTAGGGATGATAGATATATTATAATTTTTACTTGAAGGTCTTTTTCTTAAATGCAAACTAAAATGGTGGTAGGGAAAAGATTTTTTACCATGCAGTTTATGTTACAGCCACATCTTAGAGAAGTTACTTATCCTACAATCCAGCGTATATTTAATTAACCAAATATTACTTATGTCACTTAGGAAGTTCTCAAATACACGTTCTGGAAACTGGTTTAAATCCAGTTAGGGGAGCCTTCAGTAACAGGATAGTCAAGTGTTAGACCGTCTGTGGCCTCTCTTGACTCTGGCCTCCCTATGTCAACTTTGTCTTTAGATTGGCTTCTATTTATGGCCACACCTTGACAACCAGCAGTCATAGGGCAACAAACTCCCTTGTTCATCGTGCCTAGTAAGAGGACAAAAGTCTATCCTCTAAATATGAAGGGAAAGTCCTATCCTAATATCTGATTGTGTTACCCACCTATAGATGAATAATAGTCATTTTGTCAGGGAATAAATCTCTAATGTTTCGACTGCTGAAATCCAGAAAAAAGGCAAAGGGATTTTAATGATTGGCTTAATCTCATTTAAGAGGTGCCTCCTGGAGCTAGGCATGTCATGAGTTTCCTTAGATGGGGAAGAGGAGGCTTTCACCCACTTTTCATCCC
The DNA here is from genome assembly GCF_902655055.1 of Lutra lutra. Classification (NCBI taxonomy): domain Eukaryota; kingdom Metazoa; phylum Chordata; class Mammalia; order Carnivora; family Mustelidae; genus Lutra; species Lutra lutra. The sequence goes on from NC_062280.1 coordinate 156,098,227, forward strand.
CTAAAAAAATCAGTGTCCCAAATGGAAGTAACCTTGTTAGAAAAAAAAAATTCACATCCTTTTAATTCTGCAGATATTATTTTTCTGTAGCTACTAGGATGAATCTGGGACTTTCATTTCTTTTTCTTCAACAGTATCTATGAAATACTGCATTGAAAACATAGACTGTAAAGTCATCTAATAACAGTTCAAAAATTTGTTCTCCCTACCATTTAAGAACTTTGTCACCATTTAAGAACTTTGCCACCATGGTTGAGTATATTACTTAGCCTCTCAGCATCCACTAAGATACAAGTTTTAAAGTATCCGCTTATAATATAAACTCAATATGTTATTGTTGTATGGATTATTTTATATAATACTGGATTTCTTTTACAGCTTGACATACTGATAACATTCCTCATGATGCCTGATTCTGACACAGTTTGAGGATGATTTCTTCTTTCTTTTCAAAGGTACATCACTAATAAGTGATTTTGAAGACATAAAAATGTCAAAATGTACTGTTCTATTTATATATTTTCTGGTTGCCCATAGATACATTAGAGTGTATACTTGATTCACTGGTGATTCTGCAAAGGCCTGGAACACCTTTGGGTAACTTCTGTTTCTGGAAACAGATGGTTCAATTTACTTGCCACTGTTTTAAAGGGTTGTTGTCACCACTTTTAATTGTCTATGGGCTTTCTGGTATTAATACTATTTGTCCATTACAGTTGTTCTTAGACTTTTTCTTGTTCTTATTGTGCTTTCTTTTTCTTTTTTTTTTTTTTCTTCTATGATAAGAGTTAATTCTGTTCTGTTAATTACACTTCAGGGCTTAGGCTTTTATGACACACAAGCCTCCTGACGTTAATAAATAGCTTTATGTTTCTTAACCATTGAAAATTTTAAGACAACACATTTAAGCAGAACATTGTTTAAAAGCTTTTTATTAATACTAAGCTGCTAACAATTTTTATAATATCATCCTGAATCTTTCCAGGATTGGGATTCACTAAAAGCAACCCCACTGTGCCAACACAGCAGTATGCTCAGCTAATCATAAGCATCAAGAATATTTTGAAATCCTCTCTTGCAGAATTTATTCTTGTTTTGTTTGTTTTAATGAATCATTCTCAATGTCCTTGCCAATGCTTATTTTTAGTGCTCCATGATCTGAGAATTGATATTATGAGTATTAAAGCTGTTTTCCCTTGCACATTAAGGTAGTTAAGACAACATGTTCCAGAGATTTAAACTTTTTCATGTATTTAATTTGCTTCTAGAAAGTCACGTAGGGAATGACTGCAAGTCTCTATCCATATAAACAATCTGTACTGAGTGATATTTTCACAGTGGAAATAGTAGAGACAGAATGGAGATATAAGAGTGGTCTCTCTATATTCCACAGTTATCTGTCATTGGGAATAGTAATTATTGGAGAAGGTATATGAGTTCCCATCTATAAATAAGAGATGCACTAATGATCTGTGGGCAGTTCACTTAGAGAAGATTGTTATCTGTTTCTTGCCTTCAAAGCAGTTCAACCAATATTATGGTGATTGTTACTAAAAATTGCCCTGATATCTCATTTATTCATTCACCCACTTAGCAAATATTTATTGAGTTTTTTCCCAAGGTATTGGCAGTGTGCTATGCAATGGAGACACAATGATGAGCAACATACACATGGTCTTTACATGGAGCTCATGGGCTAAGAAAAGGGGGCAAAATGTAAAGGAATATGTTTCTGTGAGTTTGATAGTATAGAAATTGGCTTGGTTTACTTATTTAAAAAGTGATGACTGAGCCAATGGAAGAATAAGGATTAGGTTAAGAGGGAAGAAAAGAGCCTTCCAGGGAGGAGAAATTGTTTACATAAAGGACCTTGGATATAAGAGGATATAAGATTGGAAAACAAGCTGTGGGCTGGAGGACAGGGTATGCACCTGTGCAGTGGAGAGGAGACTGTAGAGTGAGGTAGGAACCAGGCCACACACAGCCTTGAGTTTCATGTTAAGACACTTGTATCTTTTATAAGAAAAGAGGTAGGCCACTGAAGAGTTCCATCAGAGGAGGTGACATAACCAGATGGACATTTTGAAGGAGTCACTCTGTGTTTCTTAACAGTAGATATCCATCTAAATCAAAATGCTGTATTTTTTCATATATTTTTATACATCTCATTTTCTTTTCCATTGTTTTACTTTGCCCCCCAGACATATAAATGCATGTTTTCTTCCTTGATTTTTTTAAAAGCGGATTAAACTGATTTGCCATTTGGTCAAAGTCTCTCCTTTCAAAATGAGAAGGTCATGTATTTTAGTCTTGAGATGATGAAACTTGACTCAGTCACAAGGAACCACATGTACTTTTTCTAGGAACAAAACTGGCTCTACATGATGTTGCTTTGACATTTGATTAACTGCCATTTTTTTCCCTTTTGGCTGTTACTGATATTTGAAACATTTTACAGATTTGCTCTTTGTAATAACATCCTGTCCATCAGCTAGTTTCAATGCTGAGATTTGTGTGTGCAACTCCCACTGAAATCAATGGCAGCTCTGGGAACCAATCCAAGAGCAGACTTGGCTCAGAGTCCACAGTGGTCTGTAGAAGTGACTTCATTTATTCTTTTAGTTTGATACATAGAGACCATTCTTTGAATTTATTTCCTGAAAATATCAATATGCCTAAAATCTAATGAAAAGAATATTTTGTTACATTTATATATCTACCATATATACAGGATGATAACTTCTTACCTTCTTTCCTTCCAATATAAATCTTTATCCACATGATTTTATTCATTCAAATATATATCATGAGATATTTCAGAAAAGAGACCCGGAATGCCCTATTTGAGATTTGTTCCATTTGCTGAGGTCCTGTCACCTGTCAAAGTCTGTATCAACCAAACTTTCTCTTTTGGAAACTGACTAAAGAGTTTGTCTTTTCTTTTTGAAACTGAATTAGAGTTCATCCTTCTGAGTAAGGGACAGGCTGGGCTAGGTTGGGAGAGATAGGTAGGGGGCAAAAAGATCCGGCTTACAAAAATCACAAAAATGCAGAGGTATAAGGAAATCAGAGATAAGGGAACAAACCAGTTGCCCTGCCTAGGTGTCAGAGGTACAGTCTTGTTATAACAGCTACTTGTGACCAACAAAGAATTACCAGACCCTAAGAAGGAAGTAAGCCATTAAAGATGTTATCACTAGTCCTTACTCAATGGTGCTATAGACAGAGATGTTAAAAGGATTTAAGTAACTTGGTTAGCCTTCAGTAAAAGACCAACCCTAAAAGCCCTCAGTGACAACCCTTGTCAGGACCCCTCTCACTCCTGAGAGATTTTTATGTATCCTCACGTAATAAAACTCCATCTCAATACTCAGTCTCCTTTGTTGGTGAGATTCATTCTTGGACTCTGTGAGACAAGAACCTCACTCTCCCACTTCCGGTTTTTTTCTTCTTCTTTTTTTTTACCTGCTATATTTCATCTTTTCTTAATAACTACACAGAGTAACATATATTTACTTGCAAGATTGTGTCCTTCACAACACTATTCTCCCCCTCTTGATTTATGAGAATTTTTTTCCTTCATATTTGTGTCCCTGACCTTCAATATACATTAAGTCTTCAGTGAGTGTTTTTTGAACGCATGGAGGGAGACTGGAATATCATCAAGGAAGAAAGTACATAGTGGGCCTAGCAGAAACTAGTGTGCCCAAAGTAAAAATTTCCATGTGTAGATATTTTTTTATCACTGATTAATGTATACAGTAAATATGCAAGTAAATAGGTAGATGTAGACAGATAAAGAGGTGATAGATTGATAGTAAGACAAAAGGAACACTTGGAAAGTATGAAAATTTTCTACGTATTTTAGTAGAGGATAGAACATACAAGTTAGAAATTTATGTTTTCCACCTTTCCACTTTAGAATCCAAAAATAAGTTTTGAAAAATAAGAACTTTTCAATAATGAACACTTAGTACCATTAAGATATGGTTCTTGGATTTGATTTGCTGAGATGTGTTATACTGACCACACAAACATGTTTTCACAGATAGCCACTTTACAAACAACAGCAAATACAAATGACCAACCAAATCAAATCCTGAACTCAGATACTTTAAAATAAATAATTAAATTTGGAAATAGAATATCAAGTAAGAATAAGTTTAAATCGCTCTGATCTTAAAATGACATGTTTTCCTAAACTCTATACCATTGATCTTTCAGTCATTTTGCTGCTTCCTTTCGTGGACCAATGTCACACAAGAATTATGCTTATTTTATTTGTTCCAACTTCCTCCAGTGCAAATCCTTTTCTGAACCCAGGAGTGATAGACAAAATGTCAGAGCATCAATTTTTATTTTTCCATAGCATATTTGTATATTTTGTATACTTGATTTCAGAATTTGGATTCATCTAGGTGGAGTCCAGGGGCTAGACTGTTGGGGTAGGTAGAAATCTTCCTGTACCCAAAGACATCTTTTTTAAAAACTAAGCCTGAAACTTTTCCATGATGCTGACACCATAAAGGGCCACCCTCCCTTGGGTAAGGGTTGACAAGAATTAACCACAACCATCATCCCCAGCTCTAGAAAAGGCTGCTTTAGGACTGAGCAAAATAACTAAAGAAAAAAAAAAAAAGGAAGGGAAACATACTTATTGTTGTAAATGTTGGGGCAGAGTTAGGCTTTCACTTGGATTTATATACCCTTGTATGCAAGGATGGAACTCTCAAGCTACAGAATTGGTTTAAAGACAATTACAAAAATCTGCATATACATATCTTCCTCAACTGACAATGAGGTTATACCTCACCCCATAAATCCATCATAAGTTGAAAATATCGTTAAGTTGAATTCAATACACCTAACCTATGGAGCATCATTACTTAGCCTAGCTTACCTTAAATGTGCTTGAAACACTCACATTAGCCTACGGTTGGGCAAGATCATCTAACACAAAGCCTATTTTATAATAAAGTATTGAGTATCTCATGTAATTTGTTAGCTTGAATATTTACTAACAGTGAAAACCAGAATGGTTGTGAGAGTATCAGTCATTGACCTTCATGATCACATAGCTGACTATTGAGCATTGGGAGAAAGTATCTTTCTTACCTCAGACTGCTAGCCTGAGAAAAGATCAAAATTCACACTATCAAGTATAGTTTCTACTGAATGTGTATCACTTTCACACCATCATAAAGTCAAAAAATTATAATTCAGACCTTTATAAGTTGGGGCCGTCTGTATTTGGAAATAAAGAAATATAGTTCTAGGCCTTTCTAGGGAGTTATTTCCTATCATTGTGCTGTGGGATGGTGGGGTCTGGTCGGTTAGGGAAAAGGGCAGGAGGGAAACTCAGTGGAGAAATAGAACTGGGGAAGAATTCAGCTAGTGGCAGCAGCTGTGAGGATGGCCTGTTAGGAGTGGGCCATCCTCGTGTGCAGGCCTTCCTGATTGGATTAACAGCACTGCCATCGCGAAGCCACCTGTGACTAAGATCATGCATTGTCCAGGCAGAACCAAATGGGCCACCAGCAGCAGGAGCTGGGCATCGTAAGCCAAGATAGGTTCTGTAAGATCCTACTGTGGGGCAGAAGGCTAACAATGATGCATGTGACAGGGGCAGGAGGTACCTTTCCAGATTCTAAGAATATAACCACAGTAGTATCCTTTCAGGATCTATTACAAGGGACCATTAAGATAAAGTTGTTACTCATATCTCAATGGAAACCAGTATATTTTATTGAAATTCAAGTATAGGTTATTGAAATTGCATTCCTAATATTTTACCTGTTTCTTGATATTTCATGAGTTTAAAAAATCTCTATACTGAAAAAAGCCATTAAATAGATGAAAAAAGGTTTTTTATGCTTGCTCCCAAAAGGAATGCAAGTTACATATTTTTTTTCTTGGAAAAATTCAGGATATCATATAATATGATATTATTAATACTGGGACTGGGATGATCTAACCTAGCTTCTTAGACTCTGAGGACAGTGAGGGCAAAGTAGGTATATTTTGTGCCATAATCTGACTCACACTCACATACAAAAATAAAAATTTGAAGAGAGTATTTTCCCTTATTGCATGTTATATCCTCTAATATTTTCTGCTTTATTATATTTTATAACAAAATACTAGCTGTGACCCATGAAGCTAAAGTCATTACCCAGCAGTGGGTCATGTTGTCCAGTCATAAAACAGTAATCAAACAGGACCATATAGAAATCACACTTGGTCTGTGTTGTCCTGGTTAGGTTTCTTCCCACATAATGGCCATTTCAAAAAAAACAATCCCTTTGCATTACCTTAAGGAAAACTACAATAGTAACTTGTGTTTTCCTTCTCTCTGTTACAGCCCACTGCAGCTATACAAGACAGGATAATATTTGATCTCCTTTGGCTGATTTCTAAAATATAACTGTTTACAAGTTTACTTACATTTGTGACATTTTCTCAGAAAGAATCAATAAATAACCACCTAATGCTTAGAAAAAAAAAAAGAAAGAAAAATGGAATTCCAAACAATTAAATATGGTGCATTATCTAGAGAAAAAAAGAAATGTAGTAGAGGACATCATTGGGATAAGTGGCAAATTTCAAGTACTGAATGTAAATTACATAGCAGTATTGTATCCAAATTGGATTTCCTGATTATGATAATTGTATAGTAGTTATATAAGAGAATGTCCCTATTCTTGGAAAACACATATTGAAGTATTTCAGGATAATGTGTCATGTCTGCAATTTCATTTCAAAGGGCAAATGGTTCAGAAAAAACTAAAATGTATGAAGATGTAGGCATGTACAGAAAGAGAATCATGTGATGATAAACAAATAGGGAAAAGTTAACACCTGTTGAATCTGGCTAACAGATACCAGATTTATACGGTTCTTCATCCCATTCACACGATTTTAATATACTTTTGAAATTATATCAAAGTAAGAACCTAAAAAAAGAAATATACTTCTAAATAACTTATGGTTTATGGAAGAAATCATAAGGGAGATTTTAAAATGTTTTGGTCTGAATGATAAAAATGGTGCCTTGGAATGTAGGTAAAAAAAGAACATAGAGGAAGGTCCTCAGCTAAAAAGGCATAGATTATAATAGCTGTCTCAAGATGCTAGCAAAAGAACATTCGCCTTCCCCCAAAAGACAAACAATTGAAGGAATACAATAATTAAGGATAGAAATTAATAAAATAGAACAAATAAACAACAGAGAGGATCAACAATGTCGAAAGTTGTTTCTTTGAGAAATCAAAATCGGCAAACTTCTGGCAAGATTCATCTAGTGGAAAAGAGAAGGCAATGAGAAGCAAGTCAGAAGTAACTGGAGATGCTGCAGACTTAGATATACAGTAAGAGTAAATGGCTTTCATGAAGACTTCTACAAAGCATTAAAAAAAAAGCATATCTAAGTTTACCAAACTTTACTGGAGGGAGTTTGGAAAAAATAATCCTGAATTTCTTTTATGAGGCTTGCAAAAACTGCATTTCAAAATCTGGCAGTGGTACTGTAATGAAAAATTACAGAACAAATGCATTTATGACTGGGTGTTATATGCAACTGATAAATTATCGAACACTACAGCTGAAACTAATGATGTGCTATATGTTGGCTGGTTGAATTTAAATTAAAAAAAATAAACACATTTATGAACACTGATATATACATCCTAAATTAAAATACTAGGGGAATGAATGCAGCTATATATAAAAGTACTCTGTATAATTAACAACTTGGGTTATCCAAGAAATCAAAGAAAACCTCCTCAATCTGATGAAGGGTATCTGTGAATTACCTGCTGCACTGATAACTTAAAATCTTTCTTTTTGAGGTCAGGAACTAGAGAAATTGTCTGCTATCACTACTTCTATTTAACATTATGCTGGAGGAGGTCTCAGTATGGACGTGGAGGTAAGAAAAAAAAAGTTGAAGAAAAACATACTGTCATCAGTGTTACATGTTTATATGACAAATCCAAGAAAATAATCGAGTTAATATGAAGGCTTAGCAAGGTTTCTGTAAGCAAAATAATTATCAAATAATTAATTGTGCTTCTAAATATATAAAGAGATGGACGCAGAGAGAGCACATTCTGCTGACCCTGCCTGATGGTCCCCTCCCAGAGGAGTAGTTTTATTTTGCATCCCCTTCTTCCTTGCCTGCAGATATATAACAGAAGCTCGAGCAGCCTCTTTAGCCCACAGGATGAAAACCAGGCGCTGAGAATGTCACAGCACCTACATGGGAAGGATACGGTCTTCTGACACCATGAAGCCACCATTTATCCTCAGTCCAAAATAGGAAAGAAATCTCCATTTGTATCTTTTTTAAAGCCAGAACTATTTTGTACTTTGCTATAGGAGCAAAACCAGTATTCTAATTAATATAGCTAGGAAAAGTTAAGAGAAGATAAATAAAAAAAATACATTAGTGGAGAACTTGGAATATATCCATGACAATCTGGGCTGAAGGAATGGTCAGGCAATTCTATGAGGGATTTAAGAATGAAGTCTCTTTAAGTATAAATGTCCTTTTGTTAAGGAAAAAATGTGAACTTCGAAATGAAAAATGTAGTCTATTGCTAGTTACTCTGGGTATATCTATGTATATAATGAGACCATGCAAACTGAAATACACTGAAGAATTCGAATTGGCTAAATCTTTAGATGATAGATATCTATTTTCAGGGAAATGGAAAGATAAGATTTAGCCTCACAGCTAAAGAAGCAGACTGTGCTTTAGTCCTCAAGGGACACAGGGACATAGGTAGTAGCTGTGGGGGCGTCTAGGGGGGCTCATCAGGTCTTCTGAAGCATTTGCTCTTGCCTATAACAGGTTAGTGTGGCGTATGCATTATGTGTAGGAGTTCATGCACATGCGTGTCTGTGTGTGGGGTGGTGTTAAGTTCATTTCCAATTTATGGGGTGTTTAATTTTGTCTAAACAAGTAAGTGTGGAAAAGGCAATTCATCAAAGCAGAAGAGGCAATGAATTATTTATGTTTTGGTTTCTTTCTGCCTTTCCAGTCTTTCTTGTTGTTCTCTCTCATCTGCTCATGGTATATTGGCCGCTGCATCTCACAGTGGTTATGTCTGTATGTGTGTCATAGTTCATCGTTATGGTGAGCCAATAGAGAACCATGGGAAAACCTTTGCATTGCAACTTGATTTCAAGTTTTCAAATAGCTACATTCTATTTTGATTTGGGGCCAAAATGTAATTTGCTTAGATCTCAACTCATCATTAAAAAGATATCTGCCATATCTGTTTCAAACCAAAACACATTCTTAAGTAAAAAACAAAAAAATTGGTATGAATCTTGACTTTGCCACTATCTGTCATATCTTCAGAGACCTATCAACAGAATTTCTGGGCCTTGTCATTACCATACTAAATATACACACATGACAGAATTTTTATTAACATTAAATGAATTAATGGAGGTGAAAGTGTATAGAACAAGGTTTCACATTAGTGACCCCTTAAAGAAAAAGTTGATTTAATTAATTTATTCTCACTTAGGATTGTGTGAATATCAAATAAGAATAATGAGAAGGCATTTTATAATTTATTTTTTATTTTTTTTTTAAAGATTTTATTTATTTATTTGACAGAGAGAGATCACAAGCAGGCAGAGAGGCAGGCAGAGAGAGAGGAGGAAGCAGGCTCCCCGCCGAGCAGAGAGCCTGATGCAGGGCTCGATCCCAGGACCCTGAGATCATGACCTGAGTCGAAGGCAGCGGCTTAACCCACTGAGCCACCCAGGCGCCCCGGCATTTTATAATTTAAAAAGCAATATACAACTAATGGCATATTCTTAAAACAAGTACCTTCCTTAGAAAGATTACCTCTCGGGGCTCCTGGGTGGCTCAGTGGGTTAAATCTTCTGCCATCAGCTCAGGTCATGAATCCCAGGGTCCCCACATCGGGCTCTCTGCTCGGCAGGGAGACTGCCTCCCCCTCTCTCTGTGCCTGCCTCTCTGCCTGCTTGTGATCTCTGTCAAATAAATAAATAAAATCTTTTTAAAAAAAGAATTAAATTAAATACCACAGAATTAGAAGACGTGAGATCATATCTCTATGGGAAAATTTAAAACATAAACATTCTTTCTAACACTTAAAACCTGGTATAGTTATGTCAATAAGAATGAAGAAACCAATTACATTTTGTGGCATAGGAATAATAAAAGGAGTTCAGAGAAAAAGATCTGTATTTTGCAGTGGAAGCTAATTTAATCCGGGCCTAGAAAAATGGATTAGATTTGGATAAGTGTTATGAGGCAAGACAATCATTTATATTGGGAAAACAATATGAAAACATGGCCATGATATGTGTATTTGGTGAAAAAAGAAACAGTCTGGTACAACCAAAGGATTCATACCCAAAAATAATGAAAGAGAATGCTAATAGAAAAAAATATGGTCAGGTAATTCCCTGGCATTAAATAATAAGCAAGTGTGAGCTAATTCTGAAAGAATAAGCAGTATATTGCCACTGAAACATCGAGATGGTACTGGATAGTACTAGAATGATAGTGTTGTTCTACCAATTAAGGGGATGCTTATTATAATATGTAGAATATGTAGGCATATAATCGAAAAGTTTGAAACTCTGTTGCCTTAAAGTCAAGGTAAAAAATATATAAAATAATTGTGGTAAAGATAATAAAATAATAATTGTCATCACTTATTAAGTGCGTATAGAATTGTATTAACTTGTTTATTCCTAACAAAAATCCTTTTGAAGATGAGAAAATGGCTCTCTACCCCCCACTTTTTTATCTTTACACTCCAGATATAAGAGATTTACAAGCAATTATCATACTTTCTAAACTAGAAAAGAAATTCAGATAGCCATTTTTAATATTTTTCTCTCCATAAGTTGAGATTATTTGAAAACAATTATTTTCTTAATCATTACTAGAAGGTCATCTTTATCATAGAGACTTTTAACTGTGTTCATTTACTCAAAAATAGTTATTAGGTATGATATGACAGAGAACCAACCACTTGTCATTAATTAAAAATGTCAATAATTTTGAATAATGGCTTTATTTACTTTTTTTCTTTTTTTCTTTAGTAAAAGAAAAATGTGTAACTCATGCTAAAATTAAATAAAAACTTTAAATTTTTTTTACCATAGATAACCAGGAAATTCTGTGTGGTACGAAAGATGTCACCCATTACAATATATTTTAAGATTTTAATACATTTCAAGGTCTTCTTTACGTAGTTTTAGCTACATTAAAAATAATCTATAATGGGGCGCCTGGGTGGTTCAGTGAGTTAGAGCCTCTGCCTTCGGCTCAGGTCATGATCCCACGGTCCTGGGATCGAGCACCACGTCGGGCTCTCTGCTCAGTGGGGAGCCTGTTTCCTCCTCTCTCTCTGCCTGCCTCTCTGCCTACTTGTGATCTCTGTCAAATAAGTAAATAAAATCTTAAAAAAATAATAATCTATAACATCATGTGCTTCAACTGACCTTAACGTTTTTGCTACAAGAACTTGCTTACGAATGATGTGTTAAATGAATGTATTTGATATCCTACCCCTGAATCTGTAAAAATATCCTAATCAAAGCAGCAACTATACCAGTGGTTAACTTTAGGTGGTTACTTGAGAAAATACCTTCCATGGTATGTACATATTTCCTTCAATAATTCACAAAAGATTAATGATTATTATGTTTCATTATTGACATGTTTATACTTTTCAACTATGTATTTTGTTTGTATAAATATTCTTCAAATATTCAGCATTTTGTTTTCCACATATATTTCTTGAGCAATGCATGTAGTTCAATGGTAATCATATTTACCACGTAAATTTAAAAAAAAAATTCTTTTTTAGCCATTAAAGGAAAACCAAGTACTACTTCAATAATATGTGGATTTTTGTTTTCTACTAAGACTAAAATGATGTTTCTAAACATTTACTACTAAATGCAGTAAAACTTATTAAAGTTTTATTAAATTTGTTGCAGGATTTCGAAAATTGTTAGAAAAAATGTATAAATACCTTCAAATTTTGGATGTTACTGTTCAGATATCTTGCTTCTTTTTTTTTTTTAATTTTATTTTTTATAAACATAGATTTTTATCCCCAGGGGTACAGGTCTGCGAATCGCCAGGTTTACACACTTCACAGCACTCACCATAGCACATACCCTCCCCAATATCCATAACCCCACCCCCCAAACCCTGTCCCCCCATCAACCCTCACCCGAATGTTTATAGCAGCAATGTCTACAATAGCCAAACTATGGAAAGAACCTAGATGTCCATCAACAGACGAATGGCTAAAGATATCTTGCTTCTGATTATAGCATTATGCTTTTATTATCTAGTATCCCAGCTTAATCTATATCTTACAATCAAGCTCATGGTTATCATATTTCTATATCCATAATTCATGGAAACTTCTTGAAATTTTTTAATTATTGTGACTGAATATTTAATTTTTAAAATTTTTCAACATTTTTATTATAGTAAAATATGTATAACATACCAGTTACCACTTTGATTATTTTTAAGCATATAGTTCAGTGACATTAAGTACATTCACATTGCTGTGCAACATCACCACTACCTATCTCCAGAATGTTCTTATTTGTCTTTTTCTTTTTTTTTTTTTTTTTTGATTGGGTATAATTGACATATAACACTAGATTCGTTTCAGGTGTACAACATAATGGTTTGAAATTTGTATACACTCCAAAATGATGACTGTAATAAGTCTACCATCCATCACTATACATAGTTACAAAATTTTTCTTGTGATGAAACTTTTAAGATTTACTCTCAGCAACTTTCAAATATGCACTATAGTATTATTAACTAGAGTCACCATGCTGTATGTTACATCCCCATGATTTATTTATAACTGGAAGTCTATGCTTTTTAACTTCCTTCATTCCTTTTGCCCACCTCCCACCTTGCTTTTCCTTTGGCAACTGGTAACCTGTTCTCTGTATCTATGAGCTTTTTTTATTCATTTTATTTATTTGTTTATTTTGTTTTGTATTTTTAGATTCCACGTATGAGTGAATTCATGGTATTTGTCTTTCTCTGACTTACTTCATTTAGCATAATGACCTCAAGTTGCATTCATGTCACAGCAAGATTCCATTCTTTTTTATGGCTGAATAGTATGTGTGTGTCCTTATATATAGTCCACATCTTTCTATCCATTCATCCATCATTGGACACTTGGATTGTTTCCATATCCTGGCTATTGTAAATAATGCTTCAATGAACATAGAGGTACATAAATCTTTTCAAATTAGTGTTTTCATTTTATTTTGGATAAGGACCCAGGTGTGGAATTTTCATATGGTAGTTCTATTTTTAATTTAAAAAAAAACAAAAAACTCCATACTGTTTTCCATGGTGACTATACCAATTTACATTCCCACCAGCAGTGTACAGGGGTTCCCTTTTCTCCACGTCCTCATCTACCCTGGATATTTCTTCTCTTTCTGATAACCTCTATTGTAACAAGTATGAGGTGATACCTCATTGTGGTTTTGACATGCATCTCCTTGATGATTAGTAATGTTAAATACCTTTTCATGTGCCTTGTTGGCCATTTGTATGTCTTCTTTGGAAAAATGTCTATTCGGGTCCTCTGCCCCCATTTTGGATTATTGATTGACATCATGGAAATTTTTCTTAATGCTAAGCCACACACATTTTGACATTTTCACACCCTTGTTAAAATGATTTTCCAAAATCACTCTGAATAGACTGAGAAGTTATAAAGCCTAAAGAAGATGGTATAATTGATGCATGTATAGTGAAAGAGTATCAATCAGGCCTTAAATGCAATTGATAGAAGTTCCTTAAAACTTTTAAATTCTAGCTATATACTTATTTTTTTTAAAGATTTTATTTATTTATTTGACAAAGAGAGAGATCACAAGTAGGCAGAGAGGCAGGCCAGAGAGAGAGAGAGGAGGAAGCAGGCTTCCTGCTGAGCAGAGAGCCTGATGCGGGGCTCGATCCCAGGACCCTGGGATCATGACCTGAGCCGAAGGCAGAGGCTTAACCCACTGAGCCACCCAGGTGCCCCAAGCTATATACTTATTTTTAAAAAGCATATAAGAAAGGGAAACTATGAACTTGACCAAAAAGAAAACTATTATGAAAATGCTGTATTCTTCAAAATGCTTCAAAATGGTATTACGAGTTCTAAAATTGGTAAAGAAGTCAAAATGACTAATAGTGGTTGTGAATAGCAGTATGTCCCTGGCATGATGTGCATTATTGCTAATGGCAACACTGTTCAGGAGAATTGATTCTGAGTGTGAAGAAGCTTTGAGTCAGACTTGAATACTGAGTATAAAAGAAAAAGTGACCTATAATTTTGTGTATAAAGCTGTGCTATTAAAATGGTAAAGAACGTTTTGTATGTGTATGCATACACAGCATAGTGTTTGGGAAGCTGTTATTTCTCAAAAACCTGTCATACCTTTAACAGATCATAAAATTAAGTAAATATAGTATTTATATAGTATGTCTACTTTACTTTACCTCTATTCAAAATGTGAGAAAAAGGAAACACTGGCATAGAGAATTTTTGTTGAATTTCATATCCCTGTAATTTCAGATTGTTAATATAAATTAAGTAGTCAAGTGTTTTTCAAGTGCCACTCATTCCTTTGGCACTATTTAAAACTCTGGCCATATCCATTTTCTGTTTGTGAGCTTTGTGCATAATGAAGGTAGTCTGTAAATAATAAATGAGAAATAATTACAGAATCATAAATTTGGCAGTAAGTGACTGAGCCTTACTGGATCATACTGAAATAGTACTGTTTTTACATAAAAGGGGGTAAAAAGAAGGGAAAGAAAATTCTAGAAAGTGCATGAGAGGAGAAATCTTTTCTTATTTTAGCCCTTCCTTCCTTCCTTCATTCCTTCCTTCCTTCGTTCCTTCCTTCCTTCCTTCCTTTCTTTTTTTCCTTATGAAAAACCCTTGGGGCATTTGGCTGGCTCAGTCAGTGGAGCATGAAACTCTTGATCTCAGCATTGTAGGTTTGAGCCCCACATTGGGTGTAGAGATTACTTAAGAACAAAATCTTTTAAAAAGAAAGAGAGGGCACCTGGGTGGCTCAGTGGGTTAAAACCTCTGCCTTCGGCTCAGGTCATGATCCCAAGGTCCTGGGATGGAGCCCCACATTGGGCTCTCTGCTCGGCGGGGAGCCTGCTTCCTCCTCTCTCTCTGCCTGCCTCTCTGTCTACTTGTGATCTCTCTCTGTCAAATAAATAAATAAAATCTTTAAAAAAAAAAGAAAGAGAAAATTCCTTTACTAGCATATTTTAAATCCTCCTTTGCAACTTTAAAATAGATGGATAATTTAGAATTGAGTGAGCAGAACATCTGCTCTGTATTAAGTGATTCTTAATATCCACTGAGATGGTGCAAAATGAGAAAGGAAAATCCACGAGATGAGAACTTAGGTTTGAAATGTGACTTGCAGATAAGTTTTATCTAATCATTTGTAAAAATAGCTTACTAGCATGAATGGGTGAAGAATTTTCCACACGTTTCTTATGTTTTGACAACAGGAATTAAGATTCTGGAGTACATACCGAGAACAGTGGTGTGGAAGCATGATCCATACTATTTAGAACTGTTTTTTGTGTGGAGCACCAGGCTTTACCTCAGGAAAGAGGCCAAGACTTACACAGTACATGTATATATTTTATATGAGGTATCGAAAGTAGTCAGATCCATAGAGCCAGAAGGTAGAGCGGTGGTTGCCAGAGATGAGGAGCAAGGGGAATGGAGAGTTATTGTTGAATAGGTACAGAGTTTCAATTTTGGGGGGATGAAGAAAGTTCTGTAGTTGTAGGGTTGTGATGATTGCATAGCAGTGTAAATGTACTTAATGTCACTGAAGTGTACATTTACCAATGGTTAAAATGGTAACTGCTACTATATATGCTTTATTATAATTTAAAAAGTTTTTAAGATGGGGTACATATGCTTCTGAGGGCATGCAAAATCTTTCTAAGAGGTGCACTGTACCAAATTTATTTAAGGGAATACCATTTTCAGTTTTCAACCTCTGTATGTTCTCTTTCCTAGAACTGATCTGCCTTGGAGCATTCTTGCAAATAGAGTAGCCTACTTACTACTCCCCCCACCACAATCACTCTGTTCCCACATTAGAGAGAAGACATCTGTCACCCACTTTGAATATTGTTATGGTACAAAACCCAAAGGGCACCAAACCAAAATAGAATTCAAAATAAGTTACAACAAGCCCTTTGTAGGGATTATTGTCTTTTCCTTCCTAAGATATTTCTTTCAAAAATGTATGTGAAGTTTCAGTTATACCTGATTAAATTGTCCTAAAGATAGACAGTATAATATAGTGCCTACTGTTAAAAATACTGTATGCATATTTAAAATTTTGCTAAGGCCTCCACCCTGGGCCATTTTCTATCCTATCTCACTTTATCTTTAAATGAGTTATCACTGACAAAAGTAATTTTTTACTCCTTCCAGTAGAATATAAACTATTTGCTCATTGCTTTATTTCTGGCACCTGTTATATAGTAGCTGCACAGAACATATGCATTTAATGAATGAATAAGGGGGGAAATGTAAGACAAGAAAAATAAGAAGAGAATGAAATAAAAATTAAAAAGAGAAAGAGGGAGAAAAGAAGAAAATGGATTTACTTTCCCTTTACATGTAAACACTGAAAGATATGAAAACATATCTTAGAGTTTCAATTTGGTGTTGCATACTTTCTAGAAGTTCTGAGGTTCACTTTTACAAATGTACAGTCATGTTGCAGAATTCAAAAATCATGCTGCACTCTCATATCTGAAATCTCCAGCATGCCTTTCCCTTCCTCATATTTTTCTTTTTCACTAGAAAGTCTGCCCCCACTGAAACCTTAAATCATGAAGGCCTGTGTGCATTGTTCTCCCTGGAACTATTCAAAGCCTCCAAGAATCCTATTGATTACTCTGGTTCTCCATGGTCATTCCATCCTTGCTCCCTTGAAGCACATATACGCTGTAGCTTTTCAACTGTTCCTGCATTCCATGCTGTTCTTAGTGATTTGTTTGCTAATTGTTTCATGTAAGTTGTCTTAATTCCAGAAATATTTTGAGAGGACAGGGCAGAGACCAGGACTTCCATTTCTCACATGTGGGACACATAACAATAAATTAAAGACATGACCTGTTTTATTCCGGCATTCAAGGGAACTTAAGCCCAAAACTTCCTCCCCAACATCCAATGTTTTCAGTTGCATCCTCTCCACCAAATATTATCTTTGGTTCTCAGTCCCGTATTACTCAACACTGTTCATCAATCTCTCCTTGTATCTCTTTCAGTTGGTTTTGCTATGGTTGCAGCAATATGATTATGTTTGATTTATCCAGGGTCTGTATCCAGTGCCTACACTGTTTCTTCTTTTTTCTACTAATACAGCTTGTATAGATTATGATGAAACAATATATCTCTCAGTTCAACAGCTTTATTCATGATTATTATGTTTATGTATGTTCCTGTTCTTCAATACATATGTATTGATTATTCACTATGTGCAAGACACCATATGCAGCCTCTCATTCACTGTTGTGCCCGCAGTTTGAGGATAATGGGGTTATACAATATGGAATAGCTGCCTCTCAGTAAATATCATTGCATGGAAGATAGTAGAGATCTCAGAACTGACTACTTAAAGGAAAGAAGCTGATACCTGAAAACATTTCTGATGGAGAGGTGCCTTCTCCAAGCCTCTAAATAAAGTGGCCATGTAGTCCTGCTACCTCTTCAGTCCCAGGCCTTCCTCTCTCTTGCAGTCTATACAGGCAAGTTACAATAAACCAGAGGAATTGCTGGGGTGCCTGGGTGGCTCAGTGGGTTAAAGCCTCTGCCTTCGGCTCAGGTCATGATTCCAGGGTCCTGGGATGGAGCCCCGCATCAGGCTCTCTGCTCAACAGGGAGCCTGCCTCCCCCTCTCTCTCTGCCTGGCTCTCTGCCTACTTGTGATTTCTGTAGGTCAAATAAATAAATAAAATCTTAAAAAAAAAAAGGAATTGCTGAAGGCAGATGTCATAGAGAGGGTGGAGTTTATGGTAACTGGCAAATCTCTCACCCTACTTGTATGAACCTACTTGTATGTACCTGGCGTGCAGACAAGAAAAGGACACTGGCATCTCATTCCTCATTTGGATGTTCTCTGTCTTTTTATGTGGTAGCTTACCTGCTCTTCATTGGTTGTCTTTTTAGTAGGTAGACAATGCAAAGGGAAAAGTCAGCAACTACATGTAATTTAAGTTCTTAATTGGATTAGATTGGTATGGTTAAGTACCCAAAAATGACCTGAAACCATCAAGATTTTCTCATGATAGTATTAGAAGGAAAAAGAAGAAGAAGGAAAAAAAAAAAGATTAGGCATAACATAGTTGAATATAGTTGGTTGGAAAGAAATTTTAAAAATGAATTTAAATCTTGATACTACAGAGTTGAGAATGTTCAATAAATCAGTTCATTTGAATAAATGAAGTAGTATGGGAATTAAATTCTATACAAAATACACTCCAATATGAAGCAGTAAAAAGTTCATGGACTTCACAATCAGGGACATTGAAAATTTGAAACATGACTCTTCCTGTCTTCTAGTTGTGTGAACGTGAGCAAGTTGCTCATCATTTCAGTTGTTTTTAATCCATAAAATATGTTCATATTTATATTGAGTTTAAGATTTAGTGAAGTAACAAACATGTTCAGATCTCCACACATATTAGCCTCTCAAAAATTTGTAGCTCCTTTGCTTATTCTTTTTCCTCTCTCCCCAAGAATTGGCACCTGAAAGAGATTATATCTGGAACACAGGATAAGAAGTCATATGACAGGGGCGCCTGGGTGGCTCAGTGAGTTAAAGCCTCTGCCTTCAGCTCAGGTCATGATCCCAGGGTCCTGGGATCGAGCCCTGCATTGGGCTCTTTGCTCCACGGGGAGCCTGCTTTCCCCCTCTCCCTCTGCCTGCCCCTCTGCCTACTTGTGATCTCTGTCTGTCAAATAAATAAAATATTTTTAAAATCTTAAAAAAAAGTCATATGACAATCACATTTGATTACAAAAACAAGTTGTATAAGAGCTCAAAATATAAGGGGCACCTGGGTGACTTAGTTGGTTAAGTGTCCGACTCTTGATGTTAGCTCAGATCATGATCTCAGAGAATGAGATGGAGCCCTGCACAGCGTGGAGCCTGCATAAGATTCTCTGTGTCCCCCACCACTCCCCCCCCAAAAGAACTCAAAATATAAGCATATGACTTCTAGTTGATGACCACTGGTATTCCTCTGGAATTTGCCAAACAGGTGGAATTTTGATAGGCCCAGATTTTGGAGGGGATGAAATGTAGATAGCAGTATTATTGCAGAGTAAAACAACTTTTATTTGAGCAAGTTGGTCATGTGGTGAGCACTGGAAGATAAATAATTAGGTCAGCTGTGAGATGGGTGGGGTCTCATGGAACTCTTGGAGTGAGATGTTACCAATAAACAGTTTCAATATAGCAGATGCCAATGATTACTTATCATTAGCATCAAACTTCATTTATAAGAAACATTAGCTATATAAACCATGTTATAGCTTTTAAATTAATTGTGTCACCTGAATGTTGTTGAATTGTTGTCAACTGAATGTTAGGAATGTTGATAGTTTGTTCCAGATGTTTTAAACTAAATCCTGAATAAACACATAAGAACAGTACTTACCTCCTGACGTTGGAAAAATCTGTTTTCTAAATCTTTTGTTCTCTTTCACTTTAGTTCTATTTTATGCTCAAAACGATAAGTAATGTTTTATGTGTCTGACAACTACTCCTAAATAATTATTCAAGTCAAGAAATATGAGGATTCTGCTGCATTTCAAATGAACTAATCAGGAATTAGTAAAATAACATGAAGAACTTGGAAAGGGAAAACTAACAAAACATTCTCATTTACTGGTAGGTAATTTAACTTGACCTTTCTTTAAGATTTTATTTATTTATTTGACAGAGAGAGATCACAAGTAGACAGAGAGGCAGGCAGAGAGAGAGAGAGAGAGAGGGAAGCAGGCTCCCTGCTGAGCAGAGAGCCCGATGCGGGACTCGATCCCAGGACCCTGAGATCATGACCTGAGCCAAAGGCAGCAGCTTAACCCACTGAGCCACCCAGGCGCCCCTAACTTGACCTTTCTTAAATACATAGATTTGCACCTCATCCTTCATTTTAAGTTTATTTGCCATTTCCTTTAAAGAAGTGGTTCTTAACACTAGATGCATATTATAATTACCTAGACAGATTTTTAAATTTATCAGCGCTGAGGCCCACCTGCAGAGACTCTGCTTTAATTGGCCTGGGCTGGAGCATGCGTAACATTTGTTTCCAGAACTTCCCAGGCGATGCTAATGTGGAGTTACATTTGAGAACAATCTCTATAAGGCTTCCTTCAGCTCTTCCAGAAATGGTGAGTTACTCTGGTTTTTTGGGGGGTCTCATAGATCTATTCATAATTCTGATAGCATGCAGTATTATAATATATATATTTAGGCATCAGTCCTCTGGATCTGGATCTGAGAATGTCTAAGAAGTAGAAGTCTTTGTTGAGTATCCAGCATCTACCAGTCTCTGGGGTGATTGGGACAGAGGTCACTAACTTTTTGTAGGTAGTTCAACACTGTGCAGTTATTTTTAAAACATACCTCAGGAAAAGCAAAGAGGCAACTTGTAGCAAGGATCCTAAGGTGGGATCCTTTTCCAAAGGTCTAGACTCTGGGTGTGAGCAGGGTTGTCAAACTGTGAAATGCCCAGGCAGCTACTCAAAATAGATGATTTCATCATGCTCATCAATGAATGAGCATCAAAAGATGTGCTGTGTATATGCTCATGTGAGGTCATCGATAAAGATTGGTGCAAATGTTAAGGGAAAAATTGTATAGACCATGGTTCTGGAAGAAGTCAGTTTTAGGTGGAAAAATACTTGATTATGATTCCTTCAATACTGCTTTTTAACTTATTCCAGTTTACAGCACAGACACAAGAACATAGTGTCACAGTTTATTTTCTTTATAAAAGTAAGGAGATTATGGGGCACTTGGGTGGTTCAGTCAGTCAGGTGTCTGTCTGACTTGATTTTGGCTCAGGTCATGATCTCAGAGTTGTGGGATCCAGCCCCTCATTGGGCTCTGTGCTAAGAGGGAGTCTGCTAGAGATTCTCCCTTTCCCTTTGCCCACTACCCACCCCCACCCCAACACACAAGTGCTCTCTCTCTCATAAATAAATAAACAAATCTTTAAAATTAAAAAAGAAATGTAAGGAAATTATATCACCAAATTAAATAGTGTCCTTCTTTAAGAAAGTACTAACATGTAGTCAGACACCTGATTAGTTTTCTCTTCTCAGTTAAATGCTATTATTGGAAAGTTAATCTCATTTTAAGTATCAATTGATCAGCTTTAAACTCTTACCTATGCTAAGGATAAAGGCAAGCTAATTGCAGATTAGCAGCATTTTAAAACAAATATAGAAGTAGTAAGTGGCTTGTGCATATTTTAGAAAATCCAGAAAATACATGTACTGCTCACTCTAAATGAGAGAACAAAGTTTCTCCTTGCCTCTCATGGAAGAGGGAACAAAACTTATTGGTCTTAGTCCATGTGGAAGAGGGCTGTTGGTCAGAACAGATTAGAAATAAGGGACAGTTCTTCCCGTGAGACTGAAGAAGAGGCACGTTGGTACCCAAATTCTACCATTTTATCATCTGAGAAATGTTTTGTCATGCCTCTGGTACCTGCTTGGAAGTCTGTTTCTTACAGTTTAATCAGACCCACTTAAATCTCAAGACATTAGGCCTTGCTATGAGTTAGAAAAGGAGCATCAAAAGAAATCAGTATTACTATAAATATTTCTCTCATATCATTTCATATTTTATAAACATGTGTTGCAAAAATGGAAGAATGAACATGTAATCATTCCAATATACTATGCCTGCCTTATAGGTCCTAGGTGTGCCAGTTTCTGTTTACTGAGAGGTAGAAGATAATTGAAACACAATTCTCAAGAACTAATATCATCAGGCAATCTCAGAATAAGGGGATGATCTGCAGGACTCCACAGGAAACTCCAAAATAACCCCAGAAAAATATAAGTTTTAGAAAAGCAGAGACGCCTGAATGGCCCCTAAACATGTATTTTTGCAATGGTGGCACACATTTGTGAAGCCCTGCAAATCTTGTGATGATAAGACGGGAGCCAAATGACACAGATGCTCTGCTTCTCTCTGTCCTTGAGATTAGGGGGCAGGACCCCCTCTAAAACAGAGCTGTGCTTTTAAATTCTAGGACAGAACAATTTGCATTTCAGTCACCTGAGGTGCTTGTTAACATGGAGATTCATGGACCTTGCACACTGAATTAGAGTCTCCAGCAGCAGAGCTCTGGAATCTGCATTTTAACAGCTCCCTGGGAAATTCTTCTGTGTGTTAAACTTGAGAACTTTTCTCCTAGTGTGGAGTGGCAGATAAGACTTTGGAACAAAACCTAGGAGTTCTGGATTGTAATACCAGTTCATCTAGCAACTAGATATCCTACAAGGTCAGTTCTGTGTTATTTGTTTTTGTATTCCTGTTATTGCCTGCAAAAAAAGGATTCAGTAATGTTTGTTAAGTTAATCAAACACTTGTTAAATCATTTAATGTTCAGATTTCAGTTTCTTCATCTATAGGCTATTCTGGACTAGATGATTTTAACACATCTTCGAGCTATAACAGTCTGTGATTCTAGGTCTTTCTGTAGAGAAAGGGAGTAGATTCAGCCTAAAATCAGAGTTACCTTTTGTTTCTGACACCGTGTCTTAATCTGTTTAGGCTGCTGTAACAAAATATCAGAGCCCACATGGCTTATAAACAACAGACATTTCTTTCTAGAGACTGAACATCCAAGATCAGGGTCCCAGCTTGGTCAGGCTCTGGTGAAGGCCTCTTCCAATTACGGATTGCCCACTTCCTGCTGTGTCTTCACTTGGTGGGAGGGGCAGAGGAGCTCTCTGGTCTCTCTTCCGCAAGGGCATTAAGCTCATTCATGAGGGCTGTCATTTATTGGGCCTCATGACCTAATCGCCTCCTAATGGCTCCACCTCCTAATACCAACATCTTAGGGATTAGGTTTCAACATACAACTTCAGAGGGACACAAGCATTCACACCATAGCATGCAACTTTGAGAACCCTGAACGTTTCCTTCCCCTGATATGTATTCTATGAAGTACAGGGACCTTAGGGGTTTTGTATTGGACTCACAGCTGAGAAATCTAAAGAGTAAGAGAGTATGCCCAGTTGGCTGGTTTAAAGAGCAGCACATAGACGTTCATTGCGTTGGAGCTCATCTACACGTACAGCTTATAGTGAGGGAGAGAATGCCTAAGGGCTTCTAGGGGGATTGGGTCAGCTCCTATCTGAGCAGTTCAGTAGTCCGTATCAGGAAAAAGTTGGAGATGGATCAGGGATTCCCCACAAGAAAAAGTAAATCAGCTTTAAACCCCTGCCAAGCAAGCAAAAAATGACAAAGTCACCAGGACAGTACACAGCAAGTAAGACTTACCTGGCCCTTCCCACCACTTCCAGCTAGGGAGGCCCCAGTCCTAGGCTAGTGATGGGAGACAGAACACCCATACCTCCCTTCCCATTCCAGGCAGCTGCCTAAAGCAGTCTCTAGCCAGAAGAGGGGAGCAGGTTTACCTCTGCAACAGAGTTGGAAATTTTAACTATTACATCAAAATAGATGTTTTAGTTACTTAAGTTAGATTGTTTTAGGGATTAAAGAGACTAGAGGATTTACCCTGGATTTCAAGTAAGTTGAGAGGAGGGAAAAAAGGAGCCTTACAGAGAGGGTTTGAATAAATAATGAAAGAAAACCATGAAACTGGGTGTTTTTTTTAAACATATTATAGTTTTAAATTCTTGTGTTTTGTACTAACAATGAACCTACAAATATATGTTGAATATTAGTATATGAAGAGAATTCTTCCTGGTCTTTGGGTGATAAAAGATGTGTATGACATTGCCCCCAAACTTGGTGAGATTCTACTTTATATCTGGAGGATAGTGTGTCAGTAATTATATTTAAGATATATCTTATAATATATATATCTTATAAGTTAAGATTCATAACATAGCTTTATATGAATTATATCCATGTTATTATATCTTAAATATATCTTAATATAAGATATCTTAAATATATATATTATATCTTATATATATATTATATAAGATATAATATATCTTAATATAATATATCTTAAAAGATATATCTTATATAATATAAGATATATTTTATATAAGATATATCTTAAAAGATATCTTATATAAATTATATATATAATTATATAAATTATATATAAAGATATATTTTATATAAGATATATCTTAAAAGATATATCTTATATAAGACATATTTTATATAAGATATATCTTAAAAGATATATCTTATATAATATAAGATATATTTTATATAAGATATATCTTAATTTATATAAGATATATCTTAAAAGATATATCTTAAAAGATATATCTTAGAAGATATATCTTATGTAATATAAGATATATTTAAGATATAATAACATGGATATAATTCATATAAAGCTATGTTATGAATCTTAACTGGAAAGGTTTGACAAGTTTTCATACAGCAAGGGCATTATCAAGGTTTCTTGGAGAATGGTAGTTTTCTTCTCTAAACAGGGAAGCAAAAAATAACAGCTCAATGGAAATGGCAGACTAGTAAAAATATAGGGTATTTAGAAAGAGAGAATTGGATAGTAGGAATTGGAGTGTGGTTGATAGGAGATTGTAAAAAATGGAATCTTGGGATGGTATTTGTATGAACATAGAGGTTTTTAAATAAAAAAGGCTTGCACTGAACTTGCTGCAAGTAAAATGCCATTTTTGAGGTCAAACTGAGGGAAGATATGATTTTATAAGGCTATAAACATTTGCATTTCACAAAAATGCAGAATATGCCTTTTTAAGCAAAATATGTACTGTATTTATAGAGTCTAAACTATTAACTGAATTCTAGAAAATATTAGAATTCAAGTGTCCCCATGTTTACATTAAATGAATACCAATGAAATGCTGGTCCCTTTTGGAAAGAGTGTTATGAATGAAAGGGAAATATTAATTATCTTTGGAACCAAATTGCTGGCCATCTGTGTAAGGAAAATTGTGTGTCTGAGAGCTGCATTTCAAGAAAAACTTTATGAAACTGGAGATTTAGAGAGCCAAAAAAATAGCATACTTGGGGTGATGGTAGTGTATCCTATCAGGAGAAACTAATGTTGACCTTAAAAGACAAAAGAGCAAGCTATTCTAATAGCGAATTTAGTTCATTCAGGCAGAGTGGAGGAATTGCAATTTGGGGCAAGCAAACTATGCTGAACCATAGGCAAGTCTGGAGAAGAGGAGAGATGATTGCTTTTATAAGGGAAAGGAAGAGGCTGGAGAGACTTTTTCACTGAGTTCTCATTGGCTGGGCTGTTGCTGGATAGAAGGAATTCTTTCTTCCTCCTGCTGGGATATGTAAAGTAAGCTTCTTCCTGTTGGGGAACATGAGGTATGCTTCTTATCATGAGCAGTACTTGGGCAAGTGCTCTCCCTTCAGTTTCTCAGCGCCATTTTAAATGAGGTTTCCCTGATTTATTTTAATACTAAATAAGTTAGAAATTTTTAGCCTGGAAATTTAAAAAGTAAAAAAAAAAATTTTTTTTAATTTAAAAAAGTAAATGATAGCAAAACCCATTAAGGGTGAACCCCTGTGTGGCATTTCTCACATATATGAACACTAGTTAAAATGAACACTGAAATGGATAAAGGGGTTGAAATTTAGCGAAATATTGTCATGCAAATGGTTATGAACTCATAGGCTTAATACCATATGATATAAATGTAAAATGTGGTGTTTTTTTGTTTTGTTTTTGTTTGTTTGTTTGTTTGGAAAATAATTTCCTAGCAGAGTAGTAGCAAAGCACACCCAGTTTTCTGAGCTTTTCATACCGCATTACCATACAGGACAAAGGTGGGCTGCATGCAGGGTGACTACGTCCTAGTAGAGGGCGCACTGGCCTATGAGGAGCTATACATTCATAGGTAAGCAGAGAGGAGA
The DNA here is from genome assembly GCF_902655055.1 of Lutra lutra. NCBI lineage: Eukaryota > Metazoa > Chordata > Mammalia > Carnivora > Mustelidae > Lutra > Lutra lutra. The sequence continues at coordinate 156,124,420 of NC_062280.1, forward strand.
AATGAAGTGGCCTTTTGGAAAAGAAGAGCTCCAGAGCCCACAGAGAAGGTGGAGTCAAACAGTCGGAGTATTCTTTGTCACTGGACAACTTCGGGTTTTATCTTCGTTTTGCTATCAAGGACAAATTGCTTCACCTTCTTCAAGTTTATTTTTCTCATCTGTACAGTAGGTTTGTACAACATCTGACTTATGTGCTGCTAAAGTAGAATACAATGTCTATAAAATGCATGACACTGATGAACACTCACTATGTGAAAGGTTTTATTAATTTGACACCTTGAAATATATTTTCCTAGTTTATAAAGACTGGAGGATACTTTGTAAAGCTTGAAATATACATGTTTAAAAACAAATATGATATAATGATATTAAATATACTAGGGATGTAGTTCCTCAAAACTGAACAGATTTACAGAAAAGAGGTTCATGGTGGACTCATAGCAAAATACAAAAAAAAATTTTCAAATATGTCTCTGTGCTTAAATATTGTTAAAAATCTTTTGGTCTTCTTGAGCACATCCTTTTTATAGCATCATGTAACAGAGAAAATACCAAACTGGTTGTCCTTTTGTATTCTTATAAATATATTAAAATATAAGATTATCCAACAATTAATACCACTTCAATGAAAAAGTGAGTCATTGCTCTTCTGGCTCCTTCCCCCACCTCCATTCTCAATAATCACTCTCTATAGATTTTGACAAACATTTATCTTAATTAAGTTTTAAAATGTAGCTCTAAAGACCCTATAGTGAATTATTCTTTGAATATAAAAGCTTTCCTCTCATGAGGCAGATGCTAAAATGTGTAGTGTTGAGGTTTCAGGTATGGTATTGAAATTTGTTAAGATTTAAATAAATGTTTTCATTTCTGTAGCAGTAATTGCTTCCCATTGAAGGTATGAATGCACTTGGGGATTCCTGCTGTAGTTCATAAACTACTCAAGTGCTGTAGCCATCTTCTGAATTATGGTATTACAGTCATTTGATGATCATCTATTATCCTGTATATCATAATCTTCCATTTCTAGGCTTTGAGTGCATAATTGAAATAATATGTTGGTGTTACATTATTAGAAATACGAATCTATAAGTTATCTTCTCTTGCTGAGTTTAGAGAAAATTTATTAGTATATGTCTCACTAAACTGATGGAATTCATAAATACAGCTTACATAAATATCAGTTTTAAAGCTATGAATTTTTTTTAGTACAGCATCCCCAACTCATTTTTATCATCCAATTTTGAGGAAATGTCTTTTTTTCAAGGATTAAATAACTGAGCTGTGAAATTAGTTGTTGTTGACTATATATATCAGATGAGAGTAGAATGGGAGGGGGGCAAGTGAAAGTAACTCTTCCTTAAGACTTCAGTAAGTCAGGTTCCTGGGAAATGCTTACTGAGAAACAATAAATTAAAATGAGTTGAAGGAAGTGCCTTTTATGCAACTCATAATTAACCCTTGGAACCCTGCCATAATATATTATGAAGGCAAATAACTTAGCAAGATTCAACAAGAAATTAGATACTATATCTGAATCAGAATGTCACTTGCAGTTAATCTGCCTCTAGTAAAAATTATAGAGGTTATTAATTGTTAACTTTAAACAGAGCAAAGAGCAATTTTATTTAAGTAAAAAAAAAATGAGTTCATTCAGGAATAGCAGAGGAATTGCAGTTCTGGACAAGGAAGCTATGGTGTATCATAGACAAATGTGAAGAGAAAAAGGGAAGGTCAACTTTAATTAGACTTTAGGAGGAAAATGGAGAGGGTTGTCTTGAACAAAAGTTTATTGAAGAAGAGCAAGAGTTCTGGGTTGTGGCTAATAATTTGTTGGTAGTTGGTGTGCAGTTCCTGCGGCAGGGAGGGTTCTTCCTTTTCTGAAAAGCGGGAGATAAAATTCCTGTGTACAAAATGTCCTCCCTTATCAGAATACTTTTCCTTCTTCCTGCTGGTTATGCAATCTCTAGAGGGGGACCTGGGTCAGAGCGCCCCCTTCAGGGCTTCCTGACTTTTTTTTTTTTTTTTTAAATGAACGCCTCTGCTTTCACACAATGATTACTAAGCTTATATTTTAAATTATCACAACTAGGGCCAGAAGAATAACATTGTTTTTGATATAGCAACAGAAGCAGAGCTAAGTGTTTCAGAGGTTGGATAGATCATGCTACCACCAAGTTTTTAGTTCTTACAAATTGTATTCTTATAAAGTATATGGTAGAGTTGTAAAAACTAAACCAAAACAAAACAAACAACAAATTCCTCAACATAAAAAAAAAAAAATCAAAAACTCAGATTAAGTATTACATATTTTTTTTCTTTCTGGATCAAAACATCAGATTACTCCTATTTTTAATTACAATGGCCGTATTTTCACTGTGCCCCCAATGCTGGATGGTGAAGACAATGAACAGCAGGGATTGAAAGATGCTTTGAATTGTTGTCAGTGTTGAATTGGATGTTCATCCTATTATCATCTCAGACATTGAATTAGGCAGCGGACAGGAATCTTCTTAATTTAGCCAAGTAGATCTGTTAGGGTGTACATTCACATGCTTTCTCTTCTCAGGAGAATAAACTGCTGTGGGAAAATAAGCTATTAAAGAACCTCCACAAAATAAAGTAGATCATGATTTGTTAAGGATTAAAGTAGAATTTACAAAAATTTAAAATTAGACATTCCTTTGGGATGAAGGTCTGAAGAAAATCTGAGCATTTTCTATTATCCAAAGTCAAAAAAGAAAGTTTGGACTCACTGCTATCTTGAGTCTGTCCTAGTGATATTGGCTCTTATTTTCAGTATTTTTATATTCATTTCAGAATGTGACTTGCCATGTGATTTTACTTATGACAAGAAAGAGAAGGCAGTGGAGTAGGAAAAATCAAAACACAGCACAGAAGTGCCAAAGTGAGAAATTGTCAGTCTGTGTCATTTGAATACCATGTCTCCAGTTTGGAATCTGTTCCACCTGTATCAGCTTGGCCATTTTGTTCCTGTTAGTCAGGAAAAATGTCATTTTTAGAGTTATTATTAGGCTCATCCTTATTTATCCTCCTGAAAGGAATGAACTATGAAGAAGCAAGATTTTTTGTCAGCATAAATTGGATATCAAGATACGAACAAGTATCAACAGCATTTTTAAAAAATTAGTTTTTGGGGACACCTGGGTGGCTCAGTTGGTTAAGCAGCTGCCTTCGGCTCAGGTCATGATCCCAGCGTCCTGGGATGGAGTCCCACATCGGGCTCCTTGCTCATCAGGGAGCCTGCTTCTCCCTCTGCCTCTGCCTGCCATTCTGTCTGCCTGTGCTTGCTCTCTCTCCCTCTCTCTCTCTGACAAATAAATAAATAAAATCTTTTAAAAAAATTAGTTTTTGGAAGAGCAGTTTTTGTTGAAATTAAACCACTTGTTCTGTTATGTGTGTCCGAAGACTTCTGCTCAAAGAATATAATATAAAAGATGGTGGGCACCTGGGTGGCTCAGTCAGTTAAGCATCTGCCTTCAGCTTGGGTCAAGATCTCAGGGTCCTGGGATCAAGCCCTACATGGGGCTCCTTGCTCAGCTGGGAGCCTGCTTCTCCCTCTCACACTCCCCCCTCCTTGTGTTCCCTCTCTCATTATCTCTCACTCTCTGTCAGATAAATAAAACCAAAATCTTTAAAAGACTGGTGTGGGTAAACTAAGGCAAAGTAAAGCTTCCTTTCATCAAACCATAAATTAAATGATGACAGTAATAACTTTAAATATTTTACAGTATAATCCTCCAAGTGTTTTTACTTTGCTTGGAATAATGCAAATCATCTCAACTGTTAATCTTCAGAAAGACAGTACAGTTGCAATATTCTGTTTTATAATGTCCTAAATATGAACTGACCAGTCTGGTCCCATGTTTAATTTGCAGAGTTATTAATATAAGTACTTTGTGTATATAATTTATTTAAAGTTTAGTTTCTCCTCTGTTCCAGTAATCACAGTTGTGAAAACTTTCTGCCTACATAACTCATTATTAAACTATAACTTTAGTTATCTTATTTTCATGAAAAATTGCAACTGTATTGATATATTATGAATATATTAGTGCATATATAATGTAAAGATATTGATGCCAAAACTATGGACAGCCACATTTTTCTTCATTATAAATTTTCAATTTAGGAACAACCTGCCATTTTTTTTCCCTAGGTAGGAGAGCAATTATTGGCAACTTGGGGTATACAAATGCTTCATTTTAGTATTACAGAAAAGCAATACTTACTAAAACTGGAGGGGGGGGTGGTCTCAGAATTTTCATGTATACTTAGCAAGTTTACTATTAACCACATTTTATTTCTTTATCCCTATTAGGAAATTATGATGTAAGCAGTTTGTTTGTTTTAATTAGAGAAAGAAAGGACAGGGCAGCTGTAGTGTAAGTGCCTGACAGTTTGGGTGTTTTTTTGTTTTGTTTTATTTTGTTTTGTTTTAATTGTACTGCAAGTGCCTGACTTAGGTCTTTGATTGCCGAGGAGAAACCTCAAAGGCTGGTATCTTTTTTTTTTTTTTTAATTTAATTTTTTTTCGGTGTTCCAAAATTCATTGTTTATGCACCACACCCAGTGCTCCATGCAATACGTGCCCTCCATAATACCCACCACCAGGCTCACCCATCCCCCCACACCTCTCCCCTCCAACCCTCAATTTGTTTCAAAGAGTCCATAGTCTCTCATGGTTTTTCTCCCCCTCCGATTTCTCCCAACTCACTTCTCTCCATCTTCCAATGTCTTCTATATTATTCCTTATGCTCCACAAATAAGTGAAACCTTATGATAATTGACTCCCTCTCCTTGGCTTATTTCACTCAGCATAATCTCTTCTAGTTTCAACCATGTTGACACAAAAGTTGGGTATTCATCCTTTCTGATGGAGACATAATACTCCATTGTATATATGGACCATATCTTCTTTATCCATTTGTCTGTTGAAGGACATTTGGCTCTTTCCACAGTTTGGTGACTGTGGCCATTGTTGCTATGAACATTGGGATACAGATGGCCTTTCTTTTCACTACATCTGTATCTTTGGGGTAAATACCCAGTAGTGCAATTGCAGGGTCATAGGGAAGCTCTATTTATTTTTTAAAGATTTTATTTATTTATTTGACAGAGAGAGAGAGAGAGATCACAAGTAGGCAGAGAGGCAGGCAGAGAGAGGAGGAAGCAGGCTCCCCGCTGAGCAGAGAGCCTGATGTGGGGCTCGATCCCAGGACCCCGAGATCATGACCTGAGCCGAAGGCAGAGGCTTTAACCCACTGAGCCACCCAGGCGCCCCGGGAAGCTCTATTTTTAATTTCTTAAGGAATCCCCACACTGTTTTCCAAAGCAGCTGCACCAACTTGCATTCTTACCAATAGTGTAAGAGGGTTCCCTTTTCTCTACATCCTCTCCAAAACTTGCTGTTTACTGTCTTGTTAATTTTGGCTATTCTAACTGGTGTAAAGTAGTATCTCAATGTGGTTTTGACTTGAATCTCCCTGATGGCTAATGATGATGAACATTTTTTTAAATAATTTTTTAAATTTTTTATAAACATATAATGTATTATTAGCCCCAGGGGTACAGGTCTGTGAATTGCCAGGCTTACACACTTCAGAGCCTCACCATAGCACATACCCTCCCCAATGTCCATAACTCAACCACTCTCTACCAACCCCCCTTCCCCCAGCAACCCTCAGTTTGTTTTGCGAGATTAAGAGTTTCTTATGGTTTGTCTCCCTCCCGATCCCATCTTGTTTCATTTATTCTTTTCCTACCCCCAAACTCCCCATGATGCATCTCCACTTCCTCATATCAGGGAGATCATGTGATAGTTGTCTTTCTCCAATTGACTTATTTTGCTAAGCATAATACCCTCTAGTTCCATCCACGTCGTCGCAAATGGCAAGATTTCATTTCTTTTGATGGCTGTATAGTATTCCTTTGTGTGTGTGTGTGTGTGTGTGTGTGTGTGTGTGTGTGTGTGTGTACACCACTTCTTCTTTATCCATTCATCTGTTGGTGAACATCTAGGTTCTTTCCATAGTTTGGCTATTGTGGACATTGCCACTAAAAACATTCAGGTGAATGTGCCCCTTCGGATCACTATGTTTGTATCTTTAGGGTAAATACCCAGTAGTGCAATTGCTGGGTAATAGGGTAGCTCTATTTTCAACTTTTTGAGGAGCCTCCATGCTGTTTTCCAGAGTGGTTGCACCAGCTTGCAATCCCACCAACAGTGTAGGAGGGTTCCCCTTTCTCAGCAATGATGAACATTTTTTTCATGTGTCTGTTAACATTTTGTATGTCTTCTTTGGAGAAGTGTCTGTTCATGTCTTCTGCCCATTCTTTGAGATGATTATCTGTTTTGTGTGTGTTGAGTTTGAGGAATTCTTTATAGATCTTGGATATCAGCCCTTTGTCTGTAGTGTCATTTGCAAATATCTTCTCCCATTGCGTGTGTTGCCTCTGTTTTGTTGACTATTTCTTTTACTGTGCAGAAGCTCTTCTTGATGAAGTCCCAAAAGTTCATTTTCACTTTTGTTTCCTTTGCCTTTGGAGATGTGTCTTAAAAGACGTTGCTGTGGCTGATGTCAGAGGTTACTGCCAATGTTCTCTTCTAGGATTTTAATAGATTCCTGCCTCACGTTGAGGTCTTTAACCATTTCAAGTTTCCAAAAATAGAAACATAAGGAAAACTCTTATGAAACTCTTTTTATGAAGCCAGCATTACCCTGATCCCCAAACTAAGCAAAGACCCCACCAAAAAGAATTTCAGACCAATATCTCTGATGAATATGGATGCCAAGATTCTCAACAAGAGCCTAGTTAATAGGATCCAACAGTACATTAAAAAGATTATGCATCATGATCAGGTGGGATTTATCCATGGGATGCAAGGGTGGCTCAACATTCGCAAATCAATCAATGTGATAGAACATATCAATAAGAAAAGAGAGAAGAACCACATGGTCCTCTCAATTGATGCAGAAAAAGCATTTGACAAGATACAGCATCTGTTCCTGATTAAAACGATTCAAAGTATAAGGATAGAGGGGACATTCCTCAACTTCATAAAATCTATCTATGAAAAGCCCTCAGTGAATATCATCCTCAGTGGGGAAAAGCTTACAGCCTTCCCTTTGAGATCAGGAACACGACAAGGATGTCCACTCTCGCCACTGTTACTCAGCATAGTACTAGAAGTCCTAGCAACAGCAATCAGACAACAAAAAGAAATAAAAGCTATTCAAATTGGCAAAGAAGAAGTCAAACTCTCTCTCTTTGCAGATGACATGATAGTTTATATGGAAAACCCAAAAGACTCCACCCCCAAACAACTAGAACTCATACAGCAATTCAGTAATGTGGCAGAATACAAAATCAATGTATAGAAATCATACAAGCAAGACCCTTGCTTTCTTATATACTAACAATGAAAATATAGAAAGGGAAATTAGAGAATTGATTCCATTTACTATAGCACCAAGAACAATAAGCTACCTGGGAATAAACCTAACCAAAGAGGTAAAAGATCTTAACTTGAGGAACTACAGAACACTCATGAAAGAAAATGAAAAAGATACAAAAAGGTGGAAGAGCATTCCATGCTCGTGGATCAGAAGAATAAACATTGTTAAAATGTGTATAATGGCTAGAGCCACTATATTTTCAACGCCATCGTGATAAAAATTTCACCAGTATTTTCAAAGAGCTGAAACAAACAATCCTAAAATTTGTGTGGAACCAGAAGAGACCCCAAATTGCTAAGGAAATGTTGAAAAAGAAAAACAAAACTGGGGGCATCACGTTGCCTGATTTCAAGCTTTACTACAAAGCTGTGATTACCAAGACAGCATGGTACTGGCACAAAAACAGACACATAGACCAGTGGAACAGAGTAGAGAGCCCAGATATGGACCCTCAACTCTATGGTCAAATAATCTTCGACAAAGCAAGGAAAAAAAAAAAAACAGTGGAAAAAAGGCAATCTCTTCAATAAATGGTGCTGGGAAAATTGGACAGCTATGTGTAGAAGAATGAAACTCGACCATTCTCTTGCACCATACACAAAGACTGGTATCTTGAATCAACAGCACATTGCCAGCCAAAGACTAGGGAAGAGCCAGGTAGGTCCACCTTTATTTTAGAGATAACTGGTTGACTTAATAAGTGACTTTTTGACCAGTTTTTTTTTTTTTTCTGTCATTGCTTTAATTCCCACTCTTATGTTTTAAGTTCACCAGAAAAATTGAACCTGAGAAACTCTATTCCCCACTTTCTTTACCTGTGACCTCACTGTTTGGCCCCAGGCATGCTGTGTTCCCTCCAGAACTTAACAAGTGATAATAAACCCTGTCTTTCAAAGTTTCCTGATGTAATGAATGTTACTGCTTAGGGCATCTTACAATCATACTAAGCCATAAGGGCTGGTCCAGCCAAAACATTGGTTTTGAAAGAGGAGAAGTATGCAAGGAGCTTGCCTGGCTCAGGTGAGTGCCCCCAAGCATTTCTAGCTGATAACATCTCTATCGATGAGCTGATACCAGCACAAAACAGCAGCACACCTCTTTATATCAACTAGGTTCAACTTTATGAGTCTTGCTTATAGGACATGCCAGGTAGAGAAACAGAGCAGAACAGGAAGTAAAGAAAAAACCTATTATGGGTGAGAAATTTTGCCAGATACTTTATACTCACATGTATTTGTACAATTAAGATTCTTGCAAACCCTACTGAAAGTTTGCCTCATTACATTACCTGGAAAATTGAGATACTGAAATGCATCATCAGTTATAGGGAAGGGTTTTGAGCTATACACAGAGACATTATCTTCTTACTTTGAGGTGCCCAGAGGTTCATGTAGTGATGCAGACCACATTGTCCTGTGGTTCACATTCATTGGGGTTACTGAATCCTAGATTTGCCCTTCACCAATGTATATGATCTTAGGCAAAATGCTCAACTTTCTTAGGGTATTTTTTGATTTTCTAGTTATAAAGAAGATAGTAATAATAGAACCTGATTCATTCCACATGGTGGTGGTTATGTGGTTAAATGAAGCAATACATGTAAAGCACTCAGCCCAGTTTCTGGCACATCAGTCCTAGATTCTTTTTTTTTTTTTTTTTAAGAATTTTTAAATTAACATATAATGTATTATTTTTCCCAGGGGTACAGGTTCATGTATAAACATTTCAGAGCACTCACCATAGCACATACCCACCCCAATGTCCATAACCCAGCCACTGTATCTCTCCCCTCTACCCCTCGGAAACCCTCAGTTTGTTTTGTGAGATTAAGAGTCTCTTATGGTTTGTCTCCCTCCTGATCCCATCTTGTTTCATTTTTTCCTTCCCTATCCCGCACAACCAATGCCCTGCCTCTCAAATTCCTCAAATCAGAGATATCATATGATAATTGTCTTTCTCTGATTGACTTATTTTGCTTAGCATAATACCCTCTACTTCTATCCACATTGTTGCAAATGGCAAGATTTTGTGTCTTTTGATGGCTGCTTAGTATTCCATTGTATATAAATACATTGTATATAAATACATTCCATTGTATATAAATACATATATAAATATATCCATCTGTTGATGGACATCTAGGTTCTTTCCATAGTTTGGCTTTTGTGGACATTGCTGCTATAAATATTCGGGTTCAGGTACCCCTTCAGATCAGTACTTTTGTATCTTTAGGGTAAAGACCCAGTAGTGTGATTGCTGGATCATAGGGTAGCTCTATTTTCAACTTTTTGAGGAACCTCCATCTGGTTTTCCAGAGTGCTGCACCAGCTCACATTCCCACCAACACTATAGAAGAGGTCCCCTTTCTCCAAATCCTCGCCAATATCTGTCATTTACTGACTTGTTAATTTTAGCCATTTTGACTGGTATGAGGTGGTATCTCATTGTGGTTTTGATTTGTATTTCCCTGATGCCAAGTGATGTGGAACACTTTTTCATGTGTCTGTTGGCCATCTGAATGTCTTCTTTGTAGAAATGTCTGTTCATGTCCTCTGCCCATTTCATGATTGGATTATTTGTTCTTTGGGTGTTGAATTTGAGAAGTTCTTTATACATTTTGGATACTAGCCCCTTAACTGACATTTGCAAATATCTTCTCCCATTCTGTCAGTTGTCTTTTGGTTTGGCTGGCTGTTTCCTTTGCTGTGCAAAAGCTTTTGATCTTGATGAAGTCCCAATAGTTCATTTTTGCCCTTGCTTCCCTTACCTTTGGCGATGTTCCTAGGAAGAAGTTGCTGCAGCTAAGGTCGAAGAGGTTGCTGCCTGTGTTCTTCTCAAGGATTTTGATGGATTCTTGTCTCACATTAAGATCTTTGATCCATTTGGAGACTATTTTTGTGTGTAGTGTAAGGATATGGTCCAGTTTCATTCATCTGCATGTAGCTGTCCAAATTTCCCAACACCATTTGTTGAAGAGACTGTCTTTTTTCCATTGGACATTCTTTCCTGCTTTGTCAAAGATTAGTTGACCATAGAGTTGAGGGTCTATTTCTGAGCTCTCTATTCTGTTCCATTGATCTATGTGTCTGTTTTTGTGCCAGTACCATACTCTCTTGATTACTACATTGTTTTAATAGGGCTTGACTTCTGGAATTGTGTTGCCACCAACTTTGGCTTTCTTTTTCAACATTCCTCTGGCTATTTGAGGTCCTTTATGGTTCCATATAAATTTTGGGATTATTTTTTCTATTTCTTTGAAAAAAAATGATGACATTTTAATAGGGATTGCATTGAACATGTAGATTGCTTTAGGTAGCATAGACATTTTCACAATGAGCATGGAGTGTTTTCCCACTTCTTTGTGTCTTCCTCCATTTCTTTCATGAGTACTTTCTAGTTTTCTGAGTACAGATTCTTTTCTTCTTTAGTTAGTTTTATTCCTAGGTATCTTATGTTTTTGAGAGCAATTGTAAATGAGATTGATTCTTTAAATTCTCTTTCTTCTGTCTTGCTGTTGGTGTATAGAAATGCAACTGATTTCTGAGCATTGATTTTATATCCTGACACTTTACTGAATTCCTGTATCAGTTCTAGCAGTTTTGGAGTGGAGTCCTTTGGGTTTTCCACATAAAGTATCCTATCATCTGCGAGGAGTGAGAGTTTGACTTCTTTTTTTTTTTTTTAATTTTTACTTATTTATTTGACAGACAGAGATCACAAGTAGGCAGAGAGGCAGGCAGGGGGGGGGGAAGCAGGCTCCCCAGAGTTTGACTTCCTTACTGATTCAGATGTCTTTTATTTCTTTTTGTTGTCTGATTGCTGAAGCTAGGACTTCTAGTACTATGTTGAATAGCAGTTGTGATAGTGCACATCTCTGCCATGTTCCTGATCTTAGGGTAAAAGCTCCCAGTTTTTCTCCATTGAGAATGATATTTGCTATGGGTTTTTCATAGATGGATATGATGATATTGAGGTATGTACCGTCTATCCCTGCACTTTGAAGAGTTTTGATCAAGAAAGGATGCTGTCTTTTGTCAAATTCTTTTTCAGCATCTACTGAGAGTATCATAGGGTTCTTGTTCTTTTATCATTATTATTAATGTATTGTATCGCATTGAATGATTTGCGGATGTTGTACCAACCTTGCAGCCCAGGGATAAATCCCACTTGGTCTTGGTGAATAATCCTTTTAATGTACTGTTGGATCCTATTGACTAGTATTTTGCTAAGAATTTTTTCATCCATGTTCATCAAGGATGTTGGTCTGTAATTCTCCTTTTTGATGGGGTCTTTGTCTGCTTTGGGGATCAAGGTAATGCTGGCCTCATAAAATGAGTTTAGAAGTTTTCCTTTCATTTCGACTTTTTGGAGCAGTTTCAGGAGAATAGATATTAATTCTTCTTTAAATGTTTGGTAGAATATCCCTGGAAAGCCATCTGGCCCTGGACTCTTCTTACTGTTTCAATTTCCTTCCTGGTTATGGGTCTGTTCAGGTTTCCTATTTCTTCCTGGTTCAGTTTTGATAGTTGTATGTCTAGGAATGCATCCATTTCTTCCAGATTGTCAAATTTGTTGGCATATAGTTGCTCATATGTTCTTATAATTGTTTGTATTTCTTTGGTGTTATTCGTGATCTCTGCTCTTTTATTTGTGATTTTATTAATTTGGGTCCTTTCTCTTTTCATTTTGATGAGCCAGGCCAAGGGTTTATGAATCTTACTAATTTTTCAAAGAAACAGCTCCTAGTTTCATTGATTTGTTCTACTATTCTTTTGGTTTCTATTTCATTGATTTCTGCTCTGATCTTTATTTCTCTTCTTCTGCTGGGTTTAGGCTTTCTTTGCTGTTCTTTCTCCAGCTCCTTTAGATTTAAGGTTAGGTTGTATACTTGAGAATGTTCTTGTTTCTTGGGAAAGCTTGTATTGCTATATACTTTCCTCTCGGTACCGACTTTTCCGTGTCCCACAGATTTTGAGCAGTTGTGTTTTCATTTTCATTTGTTTCCATGAATTTTTTGAGTCCTTCTTTATTTCATGCTTGACCCATTCATTCTTTAGTAGGATGCTCTTTAACCTCCATGTATCTGACTTTTTTCCAACTTTCCTCTTGTGATTGAGTTCTAGTTACAAAGCATTATGGTCTGAAAATATGCAGAGAATGATCCCAGTCTTTTGGTACCAGTTGAGAGCTGATTTGAGACCCAGGATGTGATCTATTCTGGAGAATTGCTCCATGTGCACTAAAGAATGTGTATCCTGTTGCTTTGGGATGGAATGTTCTAAATATATCTGTGATGTCCATATGGTCCAGTGTGTCATTTAAAGCCTTTCTTTTCTTTTCTTTTTTTTTTTTTTATTTCATAAACATATATTTTTATCCCCAGGGGTACAGGTCTGCGAATCGCCAGGTTTACACACTTCACAGCACTCACCATAGCACATACCCTCCCCAATATCCATAACCCCACTCCCCCCTCTCCCAACCCCCCTCCCCCCATCAACCCTCAGTTTGTTTTGTGAGATTAAGAGTCACTTATGGTTTGTCTCCCTCCCAATCCCATCTTGTTTCATTTATTCTTTTCCTACCCCCTCAACCCCCCATGTTGCATCTCCTCTCCCTCATATCAGGGAGATCATATGATAGTTGTCTTTCTCCGATTGACTTATTTCGCTAAGCATGATACCCTCTAGTTCCATCCACGTCGTCGCAAATGGCAAGATTTCATTTCTTTTGATGGCTGCATAGTATTCCATTGTGTATATATACCACATCTTCTTTATCCATTCGTCTGTTGATGGACATCTAGGTTCTTTCCATAGTTTGGCTATTGTAGACATTGCTGCTATAAACATTCGGGTGCACGTGCCCCTTCGGATCACTACGTTTGTATCTTTAGGGTAAATACCCAGCAGTGCAATTGCTGGGTCATAGGGTAGTTCTATTTTCAACATTTTGAGGAACCTCCATGCTGTTTTCCAGAGTGGTTGCACCAGCTTGCATTCCCACCAACAGTGTAGGAGGGTTCCCCTTTCTCCGCATCCTCGCCAGCATCTGTCATTTCCTGACTTGTTCATTTTAGCCATTCTGACTGGTGTGAGGTGATATCTCATGGTGGTTTTGATTTGTATTTCCCTGATGCCGAGTGATGTGGAGCACTTTTTCATGTGTCTCTTGGCCATCTGGATGTCTTCTTTGCAGAAATGTATGTTCATGTCCTCTGCCCATTTCTTGATTGGATTATTTGTTCTTTGGGTGTTCAGTTTGCTAAGTTCTTTATAGATTTTGGACATTAGCCCTTTATCTGATATGTCGTTTGCAAATATCTTCTCCCATTCTGTCAGTTGTCTTTTGGTTTTGTTCACTGTTTCCTTTGCTGTGCAAAAGCTTTTGATCTTGATAAAATCCCAATAGTTCATTTTTGCCCTTGCTTCCCTTGCCTTTGGTGATGTTCCTAGGAAGATGTTGCTGCGGCTGAGGTCGAAGAGGTTGCTGCCTGTGTTCTCCTCGAGGATTTTGATGGATTCCTTCTGCTAAGGCCAGGAACACGGCAGGGATGTCCGTTATCACCACTGCTATTCAACATAGTACTAGAAGTCCTAGCTTCAGCAATCAGACAACAAAAGGAAATTAAAGGCATCCAAATTGGCAAAGAAGAAGTCAAACTATCCCTCTTCGCAGATGATATGATACTATATGTGGAAAACCCAAAAGACTCCACTCCAAAACTGCTAGAACTTGTACAGGAATTCAGTAAAGTGTCAGGATATAAAATCAATGCACAGAAATCAGTTGCATTTCTCTACACCAACAACAAGACAGAAGAAAGAGAAATTAAGGAGTCCATCCCATTTACAATTGCACCCAAAACTATAAGATACCTAGGAATAAACCTAACCAAAGAGACTAAGAATCTATACACAGAAAACTATAAAGTACTCATGAAAGAAATGGAGGAAGACACAAAGAAATGGAGAAATGTTCCATGCTCCTGGATTGGAAGAATAAATATTGTGAAAATGTCTATGCTACCTAAGGCAATCTACACATTTAATGCAATTCCTATCAAAGTACCATCCATTTTTTTCAAAGAAATGGAACAAATAATCCTAAAATTTATATGGAACCGGAAAAGACCTCGAATAGCCAAAGGAATATTGAAAAAGAAAGCCAAAGTTGGTGGCATCACAATTCCGGACTTCAAGCTCTATTACAAAGCTGTCATCATCAAGACTGCATGGTACTGGCACAAAAACAGACACATAGATCAATGGAACAGAATAGAGAGCCCAGAAATAGACCCTCAACTCTATGGTCAACTCATCTTCGACAAAGCAGGAAAGAATGTCCAATGGAAAAAAGACAGCCTCTTCAATAAATGGTGTTAGGAAAATTGGACAGCCACATGCAGAAAAATGAAATTGGATCATTTCCTTACACCACACACGAAAATAGACTCAAAATGGATGAAGGATCTCAATGTGAGAAAGGAATCCAGCCTTTATTTTCTTATTGACCTTTTACTTAGATGATTTGTCCATTTCAGTGAGGGGAGTGTTAAAGTCCCCTACTATTATTGTATTATTGTCAATGTGTTTCTTTGATTTTGTTATTTATTGGTTTATATAGTTGGCTGCTCCCATGTTAGGGGCATAGATATTTAAAATTGTTAGATCCTCTTGTTGGACACACCCTCTGAGTATGATATAGTGTCCTTCCTCATCTCTTATTATAGTCTTTGGCTTAAAATCTAATTGATCTGATATAAGGATTGCCACCCCAGCTTTCTTTTGATGTCCATTAGCATGGTAAATTGTTTTGCACCCCCTCACTTTAAAATGGAGGTGTCTTTGGGTCTAAAATGAGTTTCTTGTAGACAGCAAATTGATGGGTATTGTTTTTTTTTTTTTTTAATCCATTCTGATACCCTGTGTCTTTTGATTGGGGCATTTAGCCCATTTACATTCAGGGTAACTATTGAGAGATATGAATTTAGTTCCATTGTATTGCCTGTAAGGTGACTGTTAATGTATATTGTCTCTGTTCCTTTTTGGTCTGTTATTTTTAGCTCTGTCTTTGCTTAGAGGGCCCCTTTCAATATTTCCTATATGGCCAGTTTCGTGTTTGCCTATTCTTTTAATTTTTGCTTGTCCTGGAAGCTTTTCATCTCTCCTATTTTCAATTATAGCCTAATTGGATATAGTATTCTTGGCTGCATAATTTTTTTGTTTGTCTGTTTAAAGCTCTTAATATATTTTTCTGGCCTGCCAGTTATGTGGATAAGTCTGCTGCCAATCTAATATTTCTACCATTGTGTGTTACAGACCTCTTGTCCTGAGCTGCTTTCAGGATTTTCTCTTTGTCATAAGACTCATAAATTTTACTATTAGATGATATGGTGAGGACCTATTTTTATTGATTTTGAGGGTGGTTTTCCTGTGCCTCCTTATTTTGATGCATGTTGCCTTTACCAAATTAGGGAAATTCTCTATTATAATTTGCTCTAAATTACCTTCTGCCCCTCTCTCTCTTTTTTCTTCTTCTGGGATCCCTATTATTCTAATATTGTTACATCTTATGGTATTACTTATCTCTTGAATTCTCCCCTCATGGTCCATTAGTTGTTTGTCTCTCTTTTTCTCAGCTTCTTTATTCTCCATCATTTGGTCTTCTATATCACGAATTCTCTCTTCTGCCTCCTTTGTCCTAGCAGTAAGAGCCTCCATTTTGATTGGACCTAATAACTTTTTTTATTTTAACTTGGTTAGATTTTAGTTCTTTTATTTCTCCAGAAATGGATTTTATTTCTCCAGAAAAGGACTCTCTAATATCTTGTATGCTTTTTTCGAGCCCAGCTAGCACCTTGATAATCATCATTCTGAACTGTAGTTCTGACATATTGTTAATGTCTGTATTGATTAGGTCACTAACCATTGGTACTGCCTCTTGGTTTTTGTTGTTGTTGTTGTTGTTGTTGTTGTTGTTGTTGTTGTGAGTTTTTCCATCTTGTCATTTTATCCAGATAAGAATAGGTGAATGAGGGAACAAAATACTAAATGGGTAGCAATGACCCCAGAACAATATACATGACCAAATCAGAAGAGACCCAAAACCAAGGGTAGACGATATGGGGAAAGGAAAAATGCACACACACACACACACACACACACACACACACACACATATGTATGTATGTGTGTGTATGTGTGTGTGTGTGTGTGTGTGTGCATGTGCATATATACATACATATATTTGACTTGTGAATAGAATAGAGCCACACACTTGATTTTTGGTGTATTTTGGTTTGTTAGAAGAAGTTATCTTCCAAAATTGTAAAGAAAGAAAGTCTTATATATATACAAAAACCAGGGCATACATGATGAAGGGATGGGATATGACTAAAGATGAAAATTTTAAAAGATTCTAAAGAAGGAATTGTTAAGATAAGAAGTTGGTTGAAAAAAGATAAGAAAAAGGAAAAAAGAGGAAAGAATGTGATCATGTTGGATACTAGAACAATGCCATGTGCTAGATTTAGGGTATATTTTGATCTATTAGAAGAAATTGTGTCCCAAAAATGTAAAGAAAAATAACCTATATGTTTACAAAAAATAAGGTTAAATACAATGAAGGGGTAAAATATGACTATAACAATGAAGATTTAAAAACATTTTCTTAAGAAAGGTATTGTTAAGATAAACTAGTTAAAAATGTTAAAAGAAGTAAAATTTAAAAATAGAATAAGAAAAAAATAAAACAAATTAACTTTGCAAGACTAAAGGATCATAGGGAAAAAGCTATGAATTCTGTGTTGCTTTCCTCTAGCTCTGGATTTCTGCAGTTCTAGTTGATCAGTGAACTTGGTCTTGGCTGGATGTTCTTGCTGATCTTCTGGAGGAGGGGCCTGTTGCAGTGATTCTCAAATGTCTTTGCCTGAGGCAGAATTGCACCACCCTTGTCAGAGACTAGGCTAAGTAATCTGCTTGGTTTTGGTCTGAGGAGCTTTTGTTCCCTGAATGCTTTCCACAGAGCTTTGGAGGACAGGAATGAAGATGGCAGCCTCCCAATCTCCAGCCCAGAATTGCAGAGAGCTCAGCGCCCTACTTCTCACTGCGCCATCGTGAAAAGCAATCAATCCCTCCCATCTCCCTGGTCTCCAGCTGTACTCTGTGCTCATCTGGCCTGTGACCAAGTGTTGTCTGTCTCTGGTCCACAGCCCTGTTTGGAGTCTCCAAACCCAGCAGATTCCTCCAGTGTTCTCCCGTGCCACTCCTCCTGGAGGAGGAAGGTGAGTCTCTCCAGATCTGCTGCTTGTTGGGTTCCTGCACAAACAGCAGAGGCCCGACTGTGCCTCAGATCACAGTTTAAGGTAACACTGAACTGAGAGCATACTTCTTGGCTCTGTCTCTGGAGCTGGCTTCCCCTCTCTGATACCTGGGAGTTCTGCCACACTCAGACATCCCGGGTCTTTCTGTGACTCCACGGACCCTAAGACCACACTGTCCCCGCAAGGACTCCACCCCTGCTTAGCCTCTGGAGTGATGTCCCTCAGTGGAACTGACTTCTAAAAGTTCAGATTTTGTGCTCCACTGCTCTCTCACTTGCTGGGAGCTGGCCCCTCCCCCCACAGTTTATCTTCCCATCACTTTGAATTCACTTCTCCACATGTCCTACCTTCTGGAAAGTGATTGATTCTCTGTTTCTAAAATTGCTGCTCTTCTTCTCTTCTCTCTCCTGTTGAGTTTGTAGCTGTTCAGAATGCTTTGATAACTATCTAGCTGAACTCCTGGGACCTGACATTACCTACAGCTCCTACTCCTCCCAGTCCTAGATTCTTATCAAAATTAGTTACTATTCTTTTCATTTGTAAGCACTCATATATATCATTGCATAATCTGAATGATTTCAAAATGGACCCAGCAAGTAAACCTAAAGCATTCTCTTTTTAAAATAGGGTTTTTGAGACCATAAAGGAGGAGGAATTTATGGACATTCTCACAGGAGCAAGGAAGCTTGAACTTTTTAAAAAAAACCTTTCAGCCAGCTGCAAGCCCCCAGCCTGGACTTAATCATCCCCATTCTTGGCAGCCAGTGTGATTTCACAAGTTTCAGTACCTCATTTACATATCAACTCAACCAATCCCAGTTAGCCTAGTTTCAATCCCTGTTTTGCATGGAGAACATGAGTGAGAACTACAATCGTAGCCCTTTGCCTATGTAATTCTGCTCTCCTCTTTGTCTTTCTGGGGACACAATTCAGGTTTCTCCTTGAATCTGTGTCTCCCAAATTGCAATTCTAATTGTCTGATTAAATGCCTGTTTTCTTAAATCTTCATTGAATTCACGGTCAACATCAAATATATCATTTCTTTAATCCCATTCCTAAAATCATAGTAATTATCAGAGCTAGAATTCAATTCAGAGCTTCCATTTATTTCTCTTTGCTCTCTTTATTTTGAAATATGTATACCATAAAACCTAAAATCTGAAATAAAAAAAATTAATATATAACAACTGAAATTAAAAAAAAAAAACTGTAAAGCCCAGTACACCTACTGTTGGTATTAAGTGAATGTTTTTAAAAAACAAAGTTCAACCAATAAATTTGAAGATCTAATTGGCTTTAGTCAATGATTTCTCAATTGGGCAGCATCCCATCTAGCAGGTAGAGTTGTGCTCCAAGGCGCTGAACAATATGGAAGGTTTTTAAAGGCAGAGAAGTGGTGGAGAAAGGAATTTATTAGCAAGGAATGTACTGCTTCGGGCCAAGTCCTAACTCTCCTGAAGGGAACTGAAGGAGCAATCAGGATTTATCTCCTAGTGTTAACTAGGAATTTCCAGATTGGCTGTTTAACAGTTACATTCCTGGGGAGGCTGAGACTATAGTTAGGTTAGCAATTAAATCTTGGTTTACTGCCACGGGGCCTTGATGTGAGTGACTCCATTTGGGGCCTGTAATTTTCTTTTTAAGTGTTCACATGTTGTTTCATTTGTTTTGAATATTTTACTGGCATTTTATAATTCTTTGGACACAATTGCTTAAGCCTTCTTTTTACTCCATCTCTCTCTGCAGACATTCCATTCCATTCCCTCTTTTGCATCTTAGAATAAATCACCACTCTGCAGCTTGTGAGTATCTCTTTTAGTCAAGTTTTTAAAAATTCACCATGTGTATGTATTCAAAAATAATGTAATGATATTGTTTTGTGTGTTTTTATATTTTATATAAATGGTATTATGCCATATGTATTTTTCTGCAAATTGCTTTTGCCTTCAATATTTTTGAAATTTATTTATGTTGAACTGTAAAGATACAGTTGGTTTATTTTAACCATTCTAGAACATAACCTGTGTGACTATATCCATTCCCCTATTGATAACACTTAGGTTGTTTCCAGTTTTCTTTATTAAAAAAAAATGTAGCAATGAACAGCTGTATTCCTTTCTGATTGTGCAAAAGTACAAGAGTTTCCCAAGAGCTTATGTTTAGAAGTAGAATTGCTGGCTAATATGATACATACCTCTCCTACTCTATTTGTTTTTATGAATGCTGTAACAAATTATCATAGACTGAGTGGCTCAAAGCAACATATATTTATTATCTTGTAGTTCTATAGAATCTAAGTCTGACAGTCTCACTGAACTTAAATCAGTGTTTCATCAAGCCTGCATTTCTTGCTGGAGAAAAAGAATCTTTTTCTTTTTTTTTCTTTTTTTTCTTGGTTTTAGAGGTTATCCCTATTCTTTGGCTCGTGACTCCATTCCTCCATCTTCAAAGCCAGAGATGAAGAGTTGAAGCCCTCTCACATTTTATCTCACATTTATTTATGTGACTACTTCCATAGTGACATCTCCCTCTAACCAGAGCTGGGAAAGGTCCATATTTAAGGACTTACACTATTACATTGGGTCCAGTTAGGTAATCCAGGATAATCTCCCAGTTTTAAGGTCAGCTGATCAGTAACCTTAATTTGGTCTGCCACCTTAATCCCCTTTTACATGTAACCTAACATATTTACAGGTTACTAGGTTTAGGACACTGACATTTTTGAGGTCATTATTCTGCCTACCACATCAACATTATGCAATATTGTCTAATAGCTCTCTAAGATATTTGTACCTGCTATGTTCCCACAGAGAGTGGCTAAGTGTTCCCTTTTCTCTATTTCTGGTCAGTGTTGAATGTTATTGGAAATTTGCATTTTTGCTGATCTGAAGTCTCTCGTTGGTTTAATTTTTATTTTATCAATGAATAGTGAAATTAAACTTTTTATGATATGTTCATTGATTACTTTGGCCTCCCCTTTTGAGAACTGCTCTGCTATCTATTATTCCTTTTGTTAGCTGCAATGCCTCTTGTTTTCATATTAATTTGAGGGGTTACTTATATTATCTATTAACTCTCAGTAGGTTGGTTGGCTTCCCCCAGACTGTCACTTTATTAAAAAATACATTTACCTAATTTTTGAGTAAGAATTAAAATTTCAATTGGGGAGGGTATGTGAAATAGTGAGTGCTGTGAAGTATGTAACACTGACGATTCAGAGACCTGTATCCCTGGGGCAAATATTACATTATATGTTAATAAAAAATAATTAATAAATAAAAAAGGAATTAAAATTTCAATGCAACAAAATTTATTGACCTTTTACAGTTCATATATTTTACTTTTTATTTGAGAAATCATTCCTAACCGGAGGTTAAAGATATTGTCCTGTATTTCTTTTATATTTAAAAAATATTTTTCCTTAGCACATTTAAGTCTTTAATCCACCTGGAATTTTCTGTGCTGTAAGGCAAAGATCCAATTTTATTTAATTTTCCATATGGATAGCAATTGTCTCAATCCCATATACTGAAATTTCAATCATTTCCCCATGCCTTTCCTCCTTCTGAAAGCCTGCCTTACTGATTTCTACTTAAGATATAATCCTTTGTCTTTAAGCCCTTATCTGTAGCTTCTACTGCAAACCCTACTCTTACCAAACTGTAACGAATGTTGATCTGCTGTGTCTTAACCTGGGTTTTGAGGACATAAGTGTATTAGTTTTCTTGCAGTAATAAATGACCTCTAATTTTTTTTCTTGGTTTTCAACACAAGTTTGTCATTTAGGTTATATGTTGACTGTGTGTCAGTTGCTCCTCTGCTTCTGCCCCATAGGTATATCCATTCTTGAGTCTAAGCTAAAGCAGGAGATGCTCCTCTCTGGGAAGAACAAGGAAAAGAGAGAGAGAGCTGTTGGAATCATGCAGTGATTCTCAAAGTCTTTGCTTGGACGTGGACTGCATCATATCCACTCATTCCCATTTGTCAGAGTCACATGATGAAGCCCTGTGTTCATGGGGCCAGTACAGTTCACTCCTTCAGCAGAAGACACTACAAGTCACAACACACAGAGCCAAGGATGTCGGATTCTCTTTCAGAATGGGAGAGTGAATAATTGGAAAAGTTAATCAATCTGCCAGTGAGTATGATTTCATTACTTGTATTTGTTAATTGTGTATGTTTTAGACACTTGCATATTTGATATATTTTACATTAAAAACAACAAATTAATAATCTGTTCATCCCATGTGAAAGACTCTTACTGAATGCTATAAGAGAAACTCTGAAACAAAACTTTAAGCCATGCAGTTGACATTCAGAATATCCAGTGGAGATAATGGTGACATGGTGACATAAAGTTTAAAGATAAAGAATATTTTCTAGAAATAATGTCTGACATACAGATGGAAGGAGCTCAAAGAGTTCCAAGCAAGATGGAAAGGGCAAAGTAAAGGAGGATTTTTATAAAAAGGAAGAATTGGTTGAACCTGTTATTAATGCTATGTTAATGAAGCTTAGGGTTTTAAGTTAAAGATGTAACATGTTAGATTCCTCCATATATGACTCATCCTGAATTCATTTTCATAAATTGCATAGTTCCCTCTCCATTCTTCTTTAGATCTTTACTTGCTGTTTCAGGAATACTGATTTTTTTTTCCCCCTAAACAACCATGCTCTTGCATTCCTGCTCCGGCTGTTCTCACTGCCTGGACTTTCCTTCTTTTTTCTATGCTAACAGCTAATCACTCCATGTTAATTTAGTTCATATAAAGGTTGATTGACCTTTATATGTACTTTTGTTATAGTACTTACCACTCAAGGTGTGCTATGCCTCTCTATTTTCATTTACCCACTAATATCTAAAGGAGCAACTTACAGAGTGTATGATTAGTGGGGGAATTGGGTCCCTTACTTTTTTTTTTACTACTTTCCT